>NC_079452.1:42559503-42737003 GCF_903798145.1 Danio aesculapii | reverse complement strand
TAAAAATAAAATAAACTAAATATGTACAAATATAAGAACAATAAAACACTGAAGAAAACAAAACTTAGTTTATCAACTTCAAGAAAACAGACAAAAATAAATAAATAAATAAATAAATACTAGTAACTGAAAGCAGCCAGTATACAATTTACACATTTTGTCCATTCAAATGGCAGAATGACAATGTCTGTCCTACCAACCCAAACTGCAACCGACTGGTAGATCACGCTTCATGAATCCTCAAGGGACATCACAAAAAAAATAGTAAGGTGGTGGACAGACCCTGACATTTTACTCACTTCAGCCTTAGACATGGTGTGGCCCAGGTGGATAATGAAGCTCGGGGTGGCCGAGTGGCCATGCATGCACTGACACAAGACTGACAAACTGGCACTGAGAGAAGACACTCTTCTGTCTCACCCTGACAGGCACGTGTTGATGCTGTTCCCACTCTCTGAGTAAACACTCATCAGCAGTCAGCACAGCCTGTGTCTGCTTCCACTGTCTGGACCAGCCAGCACACACAGACATACGGCCGTGCACACAAACACATAAATGCACACAGACAGGGAACATATCATCAAAAACGAACTTTTTCTGTGTTTAAGTGCTGTAATCAAGTCCCCGGTGCATCTACCAACCCAGAAAACATGACAAAAAACAACAACCACGTGAAAAAAACATGCCGTTCAGATTTCCCTCCTTCAGTGACACAGGAAGGGGATATTATTATATACAGTATTAGCACCCCTTTAATCTGCACTTTTCCACCCACTGCACCACTGCAGCAGTTCAACATTTCTTTTTTCTGTAGCAGCTTAAGATCAACAACGTCTGCATCATTAAAACATTACCAAGGTATAATACTGTATATTTGGGCAATAAATTTTGTTTTCGCTGGACTGTTTCACCAACACAGGTTATCTCAATGCTGTTTCTGAAGGAAGTATGCCATTTCACATTTTGTAAATGTTTCCAAATTTCCATTCTGAATGTGCTTGTTAATATGCTTATAGCTAATTACCAGTTTAATCCATAAGCACACATACATCAGTTCTTCCAGGATTTCGCGGGACTTTTCCAAATTTTAAAATGACTTATTTTCTGATTTGACACTTATTTTGCTGCAGCATTCCTAAAATTTACAGCAATATTTGCAGCATTATTTTGGGTTGATTTGGGACTGATTAATGCACCGTATATTGACTTAGTTTGTGGTGCATTAATGACAAAAACAAATGTGTCTGTTTCTGGTGGATTTTTTAAATTTATATAATTAAATAATATTTTGCAGTGCATTTTTGCAACCTGTCATTTATAAATAAAGATGACATTAAAAATGTCAGAAGGTGGCAACAAGTCCCTGTTTTAAAAAGGGATTCATTCAACTAATTCATTTAAAATGGCTGATTCATTAATTGCCTTATAAAATCAATGCATCATCAGGAGTGACAAACCATATATTTAGTTAGTTTGTGGAGCGATAATGACAAAAACAGATATATCCGTTTCAAGTGGATTTTTAAAATTTATATAATTAAATTATTTACATTTTCTGCAGTGCATTTTTGCAACCAGTCATTTATAAAAAATGATACTAAAATTGTCAGAAGGTGGCAATAACTCCCTGTTTTAAAAAGTGATTCATTCTAAAAATCACTGATTTAATAATTGCCTAATAAAATCAATGTATCATCAAGAGTTATTAACTAACCATATATTTAGTTAGTTAGTTTGAGGAGTGATAAAGATTCATTCAATTGATTTATTCAAATGGCTGATTCAGTAATTGCTTCATAAAAATCTTATATAGTTAGTTAGTTAGTTAGTTAGTTAGTTAGTTAGTTAGTTAGTTAGTTAGTTAGTTTGTGAAGAGATAATGAGAAAAACAGATATGACCATTTCTGGTGGATTTTTACTTATTTATATAATTTCATAATATTTTTTGCAGAGTGGGTTTTTATAACCTGTCATTTATAAATAAAGATGACACTAAAATTGTCAGAAGGTGGCAACAAGTCCCTGTCTTAAAAAGTGATTCATTCAATTGATTCGTTCAAAACTGTTGATTCAGTAATAGCCTTGTAATGTCAATGTATCATCAGGAGTTCATAACTAACCAACGATATATTTAGTTAGTTTGATGAGCATCAGTTTGTGTCCGTTTCTGCTATATTTTTTTGTTTTGTTTCTATAGTTAAATAATAGTTTTTCATAGTGCATTTTGTGGTGGTTTAAACCTGTCATTTATAAATAAAGATGACACTAAAATTGTCCGAAGGTGGCAACATGTCCCTGTTTTAATGAGTGATTCATTCAACTGATACAATAATTGCCTTATAAAATCAATGTATCATCAGGAGTTAGTAACTAACCGTATATTTAGTTAGTTAGTTTGTTGAGTGAAAAAGATTCATTCAATTGACTAATTCAAAACTGCTGACTCAGTAATTGCCTTATAAAACCAATGTATCATCAGGAGTTCATAACTAACTAACCATATATTTAGTTAGTTTGTGGAGCATCGGTTTGTGTCTGTTTCTGGAGGATTTTATTATTGATATAATTAAATAATACTTTTGCATAGTGCATTTTATGGTGATTTAAACCAGTTATTCATAAATAAAAATAACACTAAAACTTCCCGAAGGTGGCAACAAGTCCCTGTTTTAAGGAGCGATTCATCCAGTTGATTCATTCAAAACGACTGATTCATTAAATGGTTTATAATGTCAATGTATCATCAGGAGTTAGTAACTAACTAACCATATATGTAGTTAGTTAGTTAGTTTGTACAGCGATAATGACAAAAACAGATGTGTCCATTATTGGTGGATTTTTATTTATTTGAATAATTAAATCAGGGCCGTGCACAAGGGGGTGGCCCGGTGGCTAGAGCCACTGCCCCTTTGCCCTCATTAGCTAAGGTGCCCTTCTTGCTCAATCGACACCCCTCCCCCCCCCCCCCCCCTTCACTTTGCGATCGACAAACACCCTACCACAAGCCTTAACATTCCCCCCTGCCCTTCCCCCCCCAGCCCCTGCTAGTCACTTTGCGATTGCAACCCATCACACCACCACCCTCCCCCGCTCTTCATTTTGCGATCACGTTGAGCATCTGCCCCTGTAAGGGTCTATGCATGGGCCTGAATTAAATAATATTTTTGCAGAGTGCATTTTGTGGTGTTTTATAAATGACAGATGACACTAAAATTGTCAGAAGCGTGCAACAAGTACCTGTTTTAAAAAGTGATTCATTCAACTGATTCATTCAAAATGGCTGATTCATTACTTGCCTTATCAGGTCAATGTATCATTAGGACGCACGAGTATTAAGTTTGTTTTTGTTAATCTACGTTTTTTTTACCATCATAGTGCTAGCAATAAAAACAGCTAAAATTATCTAGTAAAAAAACAAGGCACATACAGTTAAAGTCAGAATAATTAGTCCTCCTGAATTATTAGCCATCCTGTATATTTTTCCCCAATTTCTGTTAAAGGGAAAGATGATTTTTTTCAACACAAATAGCTTTAATGACTAATTTCTAATAACTGACTTCTTTTATCTTTTCCATGATGACAGTACATAATATTTTACTAGATATTTATTCCAAGATACTAATACTTCAGCCTGAAGTTAGTATTCAATTTAAAGGCTTAACTAGGTTAATTATTAATTTTATGTTATTCTATGTTTTTGACTATCAACATGCTAGCAATAAAAACATATTTGAAGATCTACTTTGAAAAAAGGCAAGATAAACACATCTTGGGTGCCTTAATCAACTGCAAATGTTAATTGAATAAAGTTTCAGACACAGCCTCAATTAATGATATTTGTCAACATACTTCATTTCATTCCCTACTATTGTTCATCATTATTGTGGATGCTCTCCTCAAATCTGCTTTCGCTCTTAGAGAACTGTCAGCAATGAGAGAGAGTTGGGTCTCTCTCCTGATGCTGCAGTGTTTCTTGCACTTCCGCGGAGGAAAGACAGAGGAGGAGAGTGAGAGATGAAGGTAGCAGAGCGAGTCTGACTCATCCGTCTGCTGCTGCAGGAGAGAAAGGAAAAAAAAACAACACCCTGCGCAGGTGAAGTGAGGACAAAAGAGAGAGATAGGAGATGGAGAAGAGGAGGGAGGGAGAGAGAGAACGATGGAGGGATGGATGGAGCAGTGGGGAGGAAGAAACAGACGGGCTGAGTTGTTTAAAATGTGCATGGACACGCCACACTGCGGCTGGACGGGTTAAGCCTGCGATGCTCCAGCGAGCTTCACAAAAGCCCTGCGCTGCTGTCTGCAGGTACTGAGAGATCGCGATTCGGAGAATGAGAGAGAGAGAGAGAGATAGAGAGTGGTGCTGTGCTTTGTTTGTGTCTCAGGCCTTGCTCACTCCCATTACAATACGCAAACCTCTGCTATAAGGTCATCACTGACAGACTTACTTTTCAAAGTTTTGGATGCAATACAAAATTGAATATATGTATATACAGTACATTTGAAATATAGGGTGTCACAGTGGATAGCACGATCGCCTCACAGCAAGAAGGTCGCTGGAGTCTCAGCGGGGTCAGTTGGCATTTCTGTGTGGTGTTTGCATGTTTTCCCAGTGTTGGCATGGGTTTCCTCCTGGTGCTCCTGTTTCTCCTACAGTCCAAAAGACATGCGCTATAGGTGAATTGAACAAGCTAAATTAGCTGTAGTGTATGTGTGTGTTTCCCAGTGTTGGGTTGTGGCTGGAAGGGCATCCACTGCATAATAACATATACATACAAGTTTAAGCTGTATAGAAGTGTCTTGAAAAATATCTAGTAAAATATTATTTACTGTCATCATGGCAAAGATAAAATAAACCAGCTATAAGAAATGAGTTATCAAAACTATTATGTTTAGAAATGTGTTGAAAAAACACAGTGGCTCAGTGGTTAGCACTGTCGCCTCACAGCAAGAATGTCGCTGGTTCGAGTTCCAGTTGGCATATTCGCGTGGGTTTCCTCCCATGGCTCCAGTTTCCCCCACAGTCCAAAGACATACACTATAGGTGAATTGAATAAACTAAGTTGACTGTAGTGTATGAGTGTGCGTAAATGAGTGTATATGGATGTTTCCCAGTACTGGGTTGCAGCTGGAAGTGCATCCACTATGCAAAACATATGCTGGATAAGTTGGTGGTTCATTCCAATGTGGAGACCCCTGATGAATAAAGGGACTAAGCCAAAGGAAAATGAATGAATGAATATTTTCATGTAAATATAATTAGAGCTATGAAAAACAAACAAAAAGCACTCAGGGGTAACTCAAATATTTGGTCGGTGCTCTTTGGGTGAGGGATTCATGAAAACATCAACAGAAATTAGTCCAAGGCACTCGGAAAGTGTGGAAAATTTACATTTTTTTAAAAATTTTCCACACTTTCCAAGTGCCTTGGACTATTTTCTGTTGATAATTAGAGATATATTGAATTAATTTACTGCATACTAAATTTGTTTACCTGATCAAAATTGACAGAAAATCCTCCAAAATACAAAATAATTTGTGCTCTGTTGAACTTTTTTTTTAGAACCTTAGGAAAATGCTTTAAGTTTGCCATAAACATAGTAAGCCCCATCGCTGTTTTCATCGTAATAATAATAATAAGAAGAAGAAAAAATGTTTTTTGATCACTAAAAAATATCATGAGAATTCTTTCTGAAGCCTGTGACTCTTACAACCCCGTAACTGTGAGGCTAAAATATTTTGTCGCTGTATAAAAGTTTACATTTCTAAATAATACTTTAAAACAATTATAAAAATACATTTTACTGTATTTTATATTTATATTTTATATATAAATATTTGGTTTGATCAAGTAAATCCAGCCTTGTTGAACAGACAACTTAATTAAAAAAAACATATAAAAATAATAAAAGAAATCTGACAAAAATGCAGTTTAATTGGACTGTTTCAGGGGGTTCCTAAATTCTATATAAATAAACAGATTTGACAAATTGACTTTGAACATTTGTGTTTGCAGTAAAAAAAATCTGCAGTGTATGAATATAACATTTTATTGATTTTGAGAGTGCTAAATTTATAATAAAGCCCGAGACCGGCGAGGAGTATTACAACCTAACAATCCCTGCTGATTTACACCAGAGAACTTATTTTATGTATTCACTATTGAAGCAGTTGTGTAAACATCTCACACAACACAAAACGCCCTCGCAACAACTTCATTGGCACTGTAAAGTTAATGGACTGAAACTTTGCTGCCATGCAATCTCACTCTTTCCAGTGTGGAAGGAGGATTATGATTTTGGGAGGAACAGATTTATGGAAGAGAAAGTGCAGGAGAGAAAAATCAATACAGCTAAAATCTCATCGGGCAGTCTAGACATGAACACCTCGACCACATCTTCCAGAGTCTAGATCTTGCAGAACAGATACTTGTTCATGTATTAAAAGGCAGAACTGGCTCAGGAAAACATTAACTTTTTGGCTTTTGCATTCTATTCGAAGCTTGAAAACTTTCAAGGATGCAGAAGCACGATGAAAGTATTGTAAAAGTGGTCCAAATGACTAAGAACATTTTGAAGACAAAATTTAAGTTGTTTTTAGCTTAGATCTCTGTGTTTGAGAGGGAGTGAGCATTGTAAATCAGTTAGATTATATGTACTAACAAATTAATCAAATTATACTTACTTGCTTACTTTCTCCAAGGGCCATTTAGATAGAAGTTGATATATTGCTGCATCATGTTGGCGTTTCGCAACATCTCATTTTTATGAGGTGGGTCGTTAGCCCAACGCTCAACCCCTAACCTGGAGGACCAGGACATACACATACTCTACAGACAATTTTACCTTACCCAATTTTAGCTTACCCAATTCACCTATAGCGCCACAGCGCAACGAACCGCCAACTTATCCAGCATATGTTTTACATAACCGATGCCCTTCCAGCTGCAACCCAGTACTGGGAAACACCCATACACACACATACACTACGGGTGATTTAGTTTATTCAATTACCCTAAAGCACATGTCTTTGGACTTGTAGGGGAAACTGGAGAACCTGGAGGAAACCCACGCAAACATGGGGAGAACATTCAAACTCCATACAGAAATGCTAACTGACCTAGCTGGGACTCAAATCAGTGACCTTCTTGCTGTGAGGTGACAGCGCTACCCACTGTTCCACCCTAATCAAATTATATGGCATAAATTTAACTAATCTGGTTGACTTGATATGTGTAACCAAATAAACAAAATAAAACTTAATTAATAAATAAATACAATTAATAATTCACATGAAACAGTCAAATTAAGAATGTAGATAAATAAATTAAAGTAAATAAATAAATAATGGTGAATCTTTAATTAAAATCATTATATTTTTACATTATTATATGATTAATAAATAAATTATACATTTCTATATAAACTGTGCCAAAAAGCAACACATAAATAATGAGGAATGAGGTGATAAATAAGTGTATAACTAAAAATAAATAACCTGTACATGAACTAGGACACTATAAAAAAACAAAAACAAATTGTTGACTTCACTTAAAGTGAGTAAACATGTTGTATTAAAATTAAGTAAATAAGCTATAATTACAAAAATTAAGTTAAGGCAACAAAATTCCAAGTTACAACAGATTTGCTGATTAGTACAATGTTGGGTTCAACACAATTACTTCATGTCATCCCAACATAAATCGATTAAGTTAACCTAATTGCTTTTACAAATTTAAATAAATTTAAAATAAAAAAAATTATGTTGTTCCACCCAAAAATAACTTGCATTGTTTCAGCTCATTTTAAATAAGTAGTTTGAACAAGCAGCAAAATTCATTTTTGAATGCAACGACTCCCTTCATACAGTGTAAAAATGTTTAGCAAATAAAAGAATATATTTATGAATAAAAATAAATACTTTATAAAGGAATTGTGTGTGTATGCGTGTGTGTGTGTGTGTGGGGGGGGGGGGATGGGGGTTGTAAAAGAGAAATTCACAAATGACATCATTTTAGGATTAAACTCTTAAGAATTAAACTCTTAAGAAATGTTTAAAATATGGTCATAAAGGCATCATTTAAAATGAATAATGACTATATGCTGCATTTGAAACTAATTTATTCAAATTTATACTAAATCTGTACTAATTTATGAAATGTTCAGTTTTCAGTTATTAGAAGGGTCTTTTGTATCTTTTGATTAATGTCATAAAGAATAGTGGATAAAATAAACAAACAGCTTTTTCTGCTAATAAGTAAAAATATAGGAGGCATGGTGGCTCAGTGGGTAGTACTTTCACCTCACAGCAGGAAGGTCGCTAATTCGAGTACAAGCTGGGTCTGTTGGCATTTCTATGTGGAGTTTGCATGTTCTCCTTGTGTTGACGTGGGCTTCCTCCGGGTGCTCCGGTTTCCCCCACAGTTCAAAGATGTGCTGTAGGTGTATTGAGTAAGCTAAATTGTCCATAGTATGTATGTGTATGTGTGAGAATGTGAGAGTGTATGGTTGTTTTTTAGTAGCTGGAAAGGCATCCACTGTGTAAAACATATGCTGGAATGGTTGGCGGTTCATTCTGCTGTGGCGATCCCTCATAAACAAGGGACTAAGATGAATGAAAATGAACGAATTAAAATAGAAATATCCACAGTTATGAAATTGAGCAAGAGAATTGAAATAAAGTGGATTGAATCAAGCAAGCTGGATCGTTCCACTGAATCAGTTTATTCATTCATTCATTTTCTTTTCGGCTTAGTCCATTTATTAATCTGGGGTCGCCACAGTGGAATGAACGCCCAAGTACTAACCAGGCCCAACTTTGCTTTACCTCCGAGTTCAGACAAGATCAGGTATACGCAGGGTGGTATGGCAGTAAGCCTGAATCAGTTTATAACTCTCAAAAAACATCTGAATCATTCGTTCACGTTTGAAATTTCCGTACGCATCTCGAAACCTTCATCTTGATCGTAAACCACACAGGCATCGCCTCAGGCCTCAACATACCCAAGACTCCTCAATCTCAGTCTCCTAAAATGAGCAGAACAGCAGGGCGTCTCAAACATTAAATGCCCGCCCCGTCCAGTGGCCTGACCGGCCAGCCATTGGTGCAGATGGCCCTCGTGACCCACTCTCATAAGTGGCATCAGTGTTCAATGTGGCTCATAAACAGCGCCACTAACAGCAAAACAAATTAGCCCTGCATGTGAGAGCAATTGGAGAGATTGTTGATTCGTAAGCGGGGCCAAGACAAACAGCAGCAGTGGATGTAAACAACCATTCCTGAAGATGACTGACCCTGGTGTGGTTCGGAAGCGGAGCATGTGATACTCTAACAGGGTTAGGGCAGAGGACATGCTTGTGGGACATCAGTGGGTGAACTGGGCACTTGGGCCTTGTTTTCAGACGCAATGTACGGCAAAAAGAGCATTTGCACTTCTGCTGCTTTTTGAGCTGAATCTACACAAGTTTTTGGGGGAGACAACGGTTTTATGTTCAATCTACTTAAATTTGTAAAAACAATTACGTTAACTTAATTGATTTGTGTTGGGACAACATGAAGGAATTGTCAGAAATCCAGCAGTTTTTACATTACACTGTAAAATAAATGTTGGGTTCCACAAAATCAATTGCAACTTGAAGGAATTAAATTTACTTAATAGTTTGCACTAATTTAAGTGGATTGAACATAAAACATTAAGTTGTCCCCAAAAAAAACTCAATAATTGAGCTGTTTCGGCTCATTTTAAATAAGTAATTTGAACAAACAGCAAACATAATTTGAGTGTAGGGATAGTGCACCCAAACATGAAAATTTGCTCACCCCTAACTCACTCTAAAGTGATTCGTAGAGTTTCCTTTCTCACATTTTTTTTGAATCTGATATTTTGAACTTGTAACCACTGACTTCCATTATAGGAAAAAAACACTATGGAAGTAAATGTTTACATATTTCC
This sequence comes from Danio aesculapii, assembly GCF_903798145.1. NCBI lineage: Eukaryota > Metazoa > Chordata > Actinopteri > Cypriniformes > Danionidae > Danio > Danio aesculapii. Next base: position 42,727,054 of record NC_079452.1, on the reverse strand, counting down.
AAAAATTTTTAAAATAACTTCTTTTGTGTTCAACAGAAAAAAGAAACTCATACAGGAGCAAGTAAAGTGTGAGTAAATGAAAGAATTTTTAAAGAAGATAACCTGAAGGTGGGACACATGCTGCAAAGTTAATCAGCATAGAAACTACAAGCTGATATTCAATAATATAATATATTGTGATGCTGAACATGCATGATATTGTTATCATGAGCACTTACTTTAAAGAGCCCCTATTATGCATTATAAAAGGTCATATTTTAGTTTTGGGGGTCTCCAACAAAAAGCTGACATGAATGCAAAGTCAAAAAACACGTTCATTGTCTTAAAATATGCATTTATTTTTACCCAATTAACCCAACGACTCCCATATGATTTGTTCAGTGATTAGTTTGTTCCCAAATCCCTCCTTAGCGCGAAGCTAATTTGCTGTGAATGGTCCGATGACCCAGTCTGTTGTAATTGATCGACTAAATTCAGCTCAAGACAGAGAGAAACGGCTGCCACGGTTATGAAGTAGCAGAGAGTATGTGAGAGCCCAATGCAGGAGTTCAATACAGCAATGCAGTTAAGCACCAGCATATTACTCCACTCTTAACGCTAACCCCAAGTAATAACAATGACACACATTCAGTATTAATCCACACAGTGGCATAAGTTGAACTATTTTGAAAATTGACTGCAGCACGGGTGAGGAATGGCAGATGGTGGCCATAGCAAAGGCGAACGGCAGAGGATCGCGAGTTCAGAAAGGCATTTAAATTGGTAAAGGAAGAAGCACGCGTCATGTTTTCAACACGGTTTTGGATGCAATTTGTGAACAGCCCCATACAGATTTAACCTGAGAGATACAGTACAAGCACTGAACTATAATAGATAAGGGATTACAAGCTGCGCGGATGGATTACAAGTTACAACACGCTATTAAATTCATATTTTGCAAACTACAGAAAACGAGGCAACAATTTTAAATCATACTTACATTTTATGATCCGGAGAAAGACGAAACAGGTCCATATGAACTGTAACAGTTACTGACAAAGTCCCTGTCAAAGTCTGACAAAGTCCCATACTTAATAGTCTCTGCTGCTCCTTTAATAGCAAATGAACAATGAATCCTGTATTGCAGAGTAGGTTATTTTATAAAAAATCTGAAAAATGACAGGAACAAACACACCACTAGGTTGGCTATACTATGGTATTGTTGTGGAAGTCTTTATTGCCCACAGCTGCATCTCCATCTGTCAGTGATCATGGTCTTCCTGTCATGATCAGTCCAGTGATCCCCTGCGCTCCGCTAGTGTCTAAAGGGAAAGGCAAGTTCACGTTTTACCGGATCCGGCACTTTATATTTGCTCGTATCGAGATGTCTCATATCGACATCGACAAAAGCAGCCATAAGATCCAAAAACAAGACAAATCATTTATTTGAATCTGAATTAACTCTTTCCTTTGAGAATCAATAGTTTTAAACATGGTGCAGTTTCAGATTTAAACCTCAACTGGATGTTTTTACTTACTAAGTTCTGTGTTACACATGATATGAAATGTCATTTTCAAAAATCCATAATAGGGGCTCTTTAAACACACTTAGAAATTACTTTTGCCGTTTGTTCAAAGTACTTAAAAGAGTTAAAGAACACATTTTTTTGTTGTAAAAACGAATAAGTTAACTTAATGAAGGATCATGTTGTCCCAACACAAATCGATTGTGTGGAAGCCAGCAGTTTCTTTTTTACTGATGAAATCTTGAAATCTACAAACAGCATTTATTAATCTTAGGTGTCGTAATTGTTTTATTAAATGTTTTTAATAACCATCACAGTTCAGTTGTATAACATCCAGTTCTTTTCTCCTATTCTAAATATATTCCTACAAGAGATACAGCTATGACGCGTTTCAACAGTGTTATTCTGACTAAGCAGGACAAACAGAGCAGGATGAATATCAACATGATGTACAGTAGGCTGCAGTGGACTGTGGATCATCTACAGTGTTCTGACTCTTCAAGCAAGCTGTACAGCACGTACCACCTCATTTCCATGGCCACCACACACACCTTCTGCACCGTGCTTGATGACTTATTTAAATCATGAGGGTGGGAAGGGAAAATAACAACAGGTCAACAAATACACAAACACATACAAACAGACTGGAGAATTTTGTACAAGAGATAATGCTTGACAAGGTGCACTACAAAAACGCAGGCTCCCTACAGAATTTGTGTTTAAAATAATGTGGATATTATATATTTATTTCTAGTCAAACTGCATAATAATCTGAAATACAAATATAAATATTGCATGTTTACCACTGTGACATGGACAAAAGGTACAAGGTAACAATGCAGTGCATCCAAAAAGCTCTTTAAAACCAATCTCTAAATGTAATTTTCTTTTAGTGTCCAATCTCAAACATGACGGAAAAATTAACCATGTTTATTGACAGTATTTCCGTAGTGTGCAAGAGTCATTATAATAAAAAATGCATACACTACCTGACTAAAGTCTTGTCATCTATCCAAATTTGAGGAACAACAAATTAACTTTTAGTTGAACATTTGGTATCAGAAGTGGCTTATATGAAAGGCAAAGGCCTCTAGATTATGCTTATTTTACCAAAATAAAATATGATCATGCCTTGATTTTTAATTATATAACTAGGACAGTAAGGTCTAACTTTGCTTAGACAAATGTCTTGTCACTTAACAGAAAGATGGCCAATCCTGGAGCACCTTGACCTTCTTTGCTTTCAGGAACTTTGATGTGGAGGCTAAAGTATGAGAAGGAGCGCTATCCTGCTAAAGAATTTGTCCTCTCCTGTGCTTTGTAATGTAATGGGCAGCACAAATATCCAGATACCTCAGGCTGTTGATGTTGTCATTCACTCTGCAGATCTCTCGCAAGCCTCCACACTGAATGTAACCCCAAACCATGATTTTTCCTTTACCAAACTTGACTGAATTCTATGTGAATATTGGGCCCATGCAGGTTCCAATAGGTCCTCCGATTTATCGTAAAATCTACCTTCTGCCATTTTTCCAAATGATCAACTAGAAGTTATTATTTGTTGCTTTTACAACAGGGATTGACAACAAGACTTTTGTCAGGTAGTGTATATTTGATTCAAAAGTAAAACATTCCAATCATATTCTACTTAACAAAAGCCTATTACAAGTATCATAAATATCTTTGCTATCTATTCATTTTAAATACAATTAAATTTATTTAATCATGAATATTTATTATTAATATTTATTATTGCTATTAATTTTTGTCTGATTCAATATGAGATACTTTTTGAATAAATAAAAGTTAACCTGTAGTAGTGTAGTGCAAAGTGTACGTAAGGGTAGTGCAAAAAGTAACAAACTTATTATACCCAATTATGGATATTAGTTTTTTTGCTTCATTTTATCTTGTTTTAAGCACAAAAGAGTTTTAATATATCATCAATATTATTTCTAAAAGCTCATCAACAGCAACGCATGATAAGTTTGTGTCTATTAGAAGAGCAAACTGAATATTATTTAACTTGATGCTTTAGATGTTCAAGCTCTATAAAACAGAGTGGCTTCTGATTGGCTGTCACTGATTTTAGAATGTTTGCTAAGATACAGGTTCTGTTTCAGCACCAGGAAACCAGGACGTCTGATTAGCCTATGTGTGTGAACTATAATTCATCTCTCGTAAGAGTATATTTGTGGCTTGTTAATGCCAGAGTTCAGTGGAGAAGCCCCGACTGAGTATCACTCAACAAACACATCCAACCTTGAAGCAGATGAGCTACAGCAGCATTGACCAGCAACAGCAAACTCATGCTATAATTCACTATTACTCATTTAACAGATGCTTTTATCCAAAGTGACTTACAAGTGAGGATAAAAGAAGCACTTCAAGAAGCAGTATACAAATGCTGTGACACATCTAAGTTGTTTTTCCTCTGAGCAAACAAAACTAGACAATAGGAGATTGTCTAAAAAAGAAGGACACTTAATCTGATTGGTTTCGATTTCTACTGTGACATTTGGATGGTAGGTTAGAATTTGCTGTAAACAACATGAACCCTCATGTCACCACACTGGATGATGAAAACAGGTTTATTTGCATGTGTCATTGGCGAGACCCCTGGGTTAAACGTGTGTGTGGAGGCTTTGGTCTAAGCGCTCTGACTGCTCTGGTGGGATTTGTGCGTGGGCTGCAACGCTCGTATTGGACTGTTGTCATCAAGGAGACCTGCTTGCACGGATCATGTGCATGTGTGCGTTCAGAGCATGTACATGTCCCCCTACCACCCCCAGTCCAGTGGTGTGTGTGTGTGTGTGTGCATCTGCATGTGTGTGAGGGGCTTAAGCGTGTGAGGTTGGTAATCTGAAAAGCTGCTTTGCCTCTAGGCGCTAGTGTGAAACTTGGCTGGAGAGAAATACAGGGAGGATGACAGAGAGAAAGAGAGAGAGAGAGAGAGAGAGAGAGAGAGAGAGAGAGAGAGAGAGAGAGAGAGAGAGAGAGAGAGAGAGAGAGAGGAGAGAGAGGAGAGAGAGAGAGAGAGAGAGAGAGAGAGAGAGAGAGAGAGAGAGAGAGAGAGAGAGGCTGTTACGTAACAGGGCTTTTCTTTTTGTCAACAAACAGGAGAGGCCTGTTTATACACACACACATACACACACACATATATGCAAACAAAGTTAGTCACCAAATGCTGGCACGAGAGAGTTTACTTCATGGACACACCCGACTCGTGAGATGCGAGGTATTACTCTGCACAAACACACTCCAGAGCTAGGCACAGTTAATGTTTTGTAACCAGAGCTGCACGCGGTGAACAGAAACATCTTGGAAGAGAGGGAAAGTACACGCCGAGGAGTACAAGTGGCCTGGCTGGGGTTTCTGCACGTACACTGAGCCACGCTCACTTACACATTTATCACGTTCTGCAAAAACAACAAACCTGTGTGGTGCTTCTGCTGACTTTTTTTCCATGGAAATGGTGCTAGTGCTGGTGCCAGACTTGGAAATTTGGCCAAAGGGATTTATGAAGAGGCCTGCGATTTTCATTGACGTAGCCGACTAAGTTAGAACAAAACCTGCCCACGAACATAGTACAGTACATGATGCTCCTTGCTCTGAGGACTTTTTGTTTTTGAACGCCCAATGTAAAGTGTCATTAAGTAGTCGTCATCAAGAATTTGGCTGATTTGACTGACAATTTGGTTTCATGGGCAGAATTTATTCAAATGTGATTATTTAGTTATAATAGCGTTATTATAACTCCAAGTTTTATTTTTTATTTACAAAATCGAAATTTTTATTGAGCAATGATTCATCCACTTATGACAGTAAAAATTATTGTTTTTTATTTTTTTAAAAAGTCTATTGTAAACAAATGCTGTTTGCTTGAGCTTTCTATTGATCAAAGAATTCCTTGCAATTCGTCATTGCATGGTGACGTACAGTATCAGGGCCAATACATAGTGGACGCACATGCATGAGCGACTGCTGCTAGAAACGAGAATTATTTATATTAACTATTAAATGTTCGTTATTAACATCTATACCTACTCCAACCAGTAGCAGGGTGTTACAACGTCCACTACGTATTGGACCTGATCAAGTAGGTCATCGAACTAGAGACTGCAGCAAAGACATCTTGAAAATATTAAGCAGTACCACGATATTCCAAACTGATAATCATGAAATGCTGTTTTTATTCTTTATATAGTTCACAAGATTACCGTTTAAATAATATTTTAATGAAATAAATCCAGCCTTGGTGAGAATTGTAAGGTGATGTGATGCTGACAACAGAAGTGTGGATCTAAATGCAAGAAACAGAGAATGGTCAAACCAGGAGTAAGCAGATGTAAACAGGCAATGCAGAGTCGTGGTCAAATAAGCAGGCAGATGATGAGAAGACATGCAGCAGACAGGAATCAACAGACAAACAAGGCAAAACAAGACAAAGGAAACTCGTTGTAATGTCACAAATGCAGTTAACAAGACTCAGCAATGAGAGTGTCAAAGTGAGCCATATATATGTGTAATCAGTTCATGAGCAGCATCAGCAGTGGGAGTGTAATTAATGAAGACTTGGAGCAGGTGTGTGGGTTGCATGACTGGATCTTGTAGTCCATATACCAGCAGATTTGTAGTACTATGTGATCTGTGTGTTTACCAGCGATCTGCTCAGGCTGGACCGCTGGTGACCGTGACAATAATAGAAGATGGACATTGTGAATAAATTTGTTTTGCAATAGCAAATAAAACTAATGTTTTCTTCAAGTTACTGTCACACAATGTAGTATCACCAACGCAATTTTTTTTATTTAGCCCTCAGATAACAAGCTAACTGTTAGCCTGCCAGCACAACAAGCTAGCCTTTAGCCTATACTAGCATATACTAGCCAGAAAAAGCTCTTTTTAAAGTCTACGTGAATCGAAAGCTGCAATGTTTTATTTTTTTTGTATTGTGACACAGTTTCCAGAGAAACAGAATATTAAGTTGCAAAAAAGTAGGCATGGATTGTTTTTTCCACTGCAAGTTGATTGGATGTAGTAAAGTAGGCATTTCATTCAGAAAGTTTGGGAAAAAGGTTTGGGGAGAGTTATTACAACCTAACAGACACCTCCTCCTTCCCACCATTTCTGTTTGATGTCAAAACTGGTAGTTGGAGGGGCGTGGTTAAATATGTTAGCCACGCCCAATTCCTAAAAATACATAATCTGAAAATTTAACTGGAAAAAGCAGAAAATGCATTTTCAGATTTAAATTAAAGATTAAATGGGCAAACAATTTTTGACATGCGCAGATGGATTATTCACCACAAAACTAGCAATGTGAGCTGACAAAATCATAGGGTTACTTTTAATTTCATGGGGAATTTAATCGTTTAGTCCCTTTATTCATCAGGGGTCGCCACAGTGGAAGGAACCGCCAACTTATCCAGCATATGTTTTACGCAGCAGATGCTCTTCCAGCTGCTACCCATCATTGGGAAACACCCATACACGTACACTACAGACAATTTAGCTTACCTAATTACCCTATAGGCAAGCATTTGGACTTGTGGGGGAAACCGGAGCACCTGGAGAAAACCCACATGAACACAAGGAGAACTTGCAAAATTTACACAGAAATGCCAACTGACCTAGTCGAGGCTCGAACCAGCGACCTTCTTGCTGCGAGGCAACAGCGCTACCCACTGCGCCACCCCTAAGAAATGATTACATTTTATTTTAGGATAAAATTTTACTTTATCAGCATTAAAGTTTTACAAGAAAAAGGACAGTTGGAAACGGCATGTTACAAGTTATTGCAAAGGTGTGGTGAGCTAACTTTTTTTTTAACACCATATAAACTTTAGAACAAAAATTATGTGCATAAATAAAACATTTATTTAAAAAAAAAAACACTTAAATATTCTATAAAAAACAATTGTTAATATCGTTTCCACACTAACTTCAACTCAAGTAACTCCACCCTTTCTGAAATCAAAAGTCAAGTGATTCCAAAAGCAACTACACACACTCCTGTGTCAAAAAAACCCCTGCAAAAACAAAGTATAAAATATGAAGACACACTGTCCACTTTGAAGCTTTGTGGTCAGAGTTCTCTGCTGTGAAAGTCTGGCCATTACCACATATCTAAAATTACAACAGAACAACAGCACCTGCTTGACATTTTAAGCATTTTGCACATTGTGTGCAGACACACGCTCACGTTCACCTCACCACGTCAACACAAGTGATCATGGGAGAGAGAGAGAGAGAAAGGCCAATTATATCTGCTCATGAGTCATGACCTGCTGCTCAGCAACCAAATCACCAAGTCAATGGCGAGGCAAAAAAAAAAAGTATGGCTTATTGCTTCAACAAGAGAAATCCAACCCCAAAAAAAAGAGAAAAAAAAAACAGATAAACAAGTGCTAAACGATGGGAGAAAGCGAGTGAGTGAGCGGGAGCGAGAACATGATGAGCCACGTGAGTTTGGCTCAGACACTGCAGGCCGGTTACGTAAACACCCCCCGCTCCGTCGCCTCATGGACTCAGCAGACGCCGCGCCTCTCCAATCCCTCCGCCTGCTGCTGCGCCACGCTTTTTTCTCTCCCCTCACATGGCTTCTCACATGCTCGCTCCCTCCCTCCTCCCCTCGTTCCCTCGCTCGCCCTCCTACTCTCTGTCTCTGCCGGCGGTCTGAGCCGAGCAGGCCTGAGTGAGACTGCAGCTCCACTCTCAGGGCAGGAGAAATACGGCAAAGCAGCCAAAGGCTGTGGAGAACGAGCGCTCCAAAATAAACACATACGGATGAGGAATTGTGCAAACTATTGCTTTTCTTGAGCAAGACACGCAACAAAGCTGAGTCACTTTTAAGGCCAGTTTTTATTAGAATGATAACTATACTGATACATCATATACAGTATACTAAATCAAAACAGCCTCATAATACCTTTTTGGCCACTCTTCTACTGTTTTTGAAATAAACTGAATCAACATTAGCTTGGGCTAAATAATGACACTCTTCTTCTATGTTTTATGTAGGGCTGTTAACATTTATTAAATTTGTTTTCATTCACTCTGGGGATAATTAGAGTCTTAATTTAGCCACAAGTTACTCTATGTTTCAGCAAATAGAATGATCTTTGGTGACAAATCTCATTTATACCCTTATTTACCTTATTTAGAAAAAATGCTTAAAAAATTTTTCAAAAACCCTGTGGGCAAATTTACTACTCTTTTGTTATGTTTGTGGCTGTTTTTACCCCATTGACTTCCATTATAACAGAATTTTCTGATTGCAAAGCCATGACACCATATTATTATGTATTCTTTATTGTTGGTGGTTTTCTCTCTTAAGAAGAGGTACTGTACATTTTTTTCTGTTGATCATCAGTTGCAGTGCAAAAAAGATTAGTTTCTGGCTTTGGGCTTTTAGTTTCTGGCTTTTGGCTGTGTGTGTGAGAGAGAGAAAGACCTTTGTGCACTTATCTTAAAATGTCTGAGAAAAAAAATCTAAATAAGCAGCTCAGCTCTCAGAACATACTACACATAGTAAGTGTATTTATGCACAAACAAACTACAATCTGCTGATTTACTCCATAGAACTCCATACAAAAGCAAAAAAATTTTTTTGGCACTGGCCTATCTAAAGGGTTAATGGTACCAACTGAGGATCGAGAGTAAAAATGAGAGATTTGACCTCTTCCCAACAGGAAAAAAACACCAATAATCAACAATACATGCATTATTTGTTGTCAAGGCTTTGCGATCAAAAAATGTCATTATAATGGAAGTCAATGGGGCAAAAACAGCCACCAACATAACAAAAGAGCAGTCTATTAGAACAATACACAAGGGTTCATATGTGATGAACTTTATAGCCCTTGAACACAGAAAAGATTTGTGTACTTGCTTAATGCTGATCACAACTAAAAAGACACCAATGCGAAAGTTCACATCAACGTGCAAAATACCAGCCGGAAAAGCATCAATTCAAAAAAGAAATGTCTTATTGTCAATGTTGTTGGACATGCTGCATTAAATACTGTCTGACTATTGAGACTGATGCTTATGTCTGAATCAGCTGAAGATACAATAAACACAACTTGGCAGAACTTAAGCACAAAATGGTCAAGGCAAGCACACATTCCTAATGACGAAGAAGATGCTCTGAGGCTGCTGCTACTGAACTATCCATGTATTGTTTGGTAACCACCAGACAACATGTGAACATTTATAACAAGCTCGTCTTCTTCTGCATGACAAATGAGTGTTAAGGCTACCTCTGCGTCAAGCACACGTGTATGGTCTGGCGCAGCCTTCGCGGGGTCACATAGCCCTCACTGTGGCTGACGCACACCTCTCAAAAAACTCAACTACGCGTCGCAACAACGCGTATCGCAAGCTCTGTGATTGGTCAGCTTAGTAGCAGTGACGAGTGTGAGCGGTGCTGAGACCCGCAAGCCCAATGGATCAATTGTTTACAAGTGTCGAGTCCCGTGAAGGAGCTCCAGATGAAAACTTTTGTTTTGTGTTTATCTTATGATTAAAGTTGTTGCACGTCTGCCGGTTCCCGCCTCTGAATCAGTGAGTTTTGGCTACTTGTAGCATTCAGAAAAAACAAAACACCAGCGAAGAGGACTACACACTACACAGAGGAACATAAATCATACTGCCAGCTAGCGCTTCAGAAGTGTTATTGCAGAGCAACACAAACCTCAAGCAGAAGTATAAATGCACAACTATGTGCATGGCCTGTATCGTGGGGTCATGCCGATAGAAGTGTAAAGCTGCGCAGCGCCACCTTATGTACCAGTGTATTCTGTTTTTCACTGAGTGCTGTCTACTGTCAGGAAGTGATCTTGCAAGTTAATTTTGCTCATCACCAATGAAAATTGCTTGAATGCAGAAATTTATCTTGAAAAAAAATTCTGAGACAAACGCAAGTCGCAGTTGAAGTCTGAACTGCAAAGCTGCGACCCTTTTTTCTGCATTGTGATGCAGTTCCTAGAGAAACTATATATTAAGTCAGAATCAGTAGGCGTGGCTTGTTTTTTCTACTGCAAGCTGATTGGATGAAGTAAAGTAGGCATTTTATTCAGAAAGATAAGGTAAAAAGGGTTTTGGTAGAAATACAGTTGCTGTTTCTGTGTGAAGTTTGCATGTTTTCCCCATGTTGGCGTGGGTTTCCTCCGGGTGGTCCGATTTCCCCCACAGTCCAAACACATGCGCAATAAGTGAATTGAATAAACTAAATTGTCTGTAGTTTATGAGTGTGTGTGAATGAGTGTGTATGGATGTTTCCCAAAACTGGGTTGCAGCTGGATAGGCATTCGCTGCATAAAACATATTCTGGAATAGTTGTCAGTTCATTCTACTGTGGTGTTCTCTGAAATAGAGACTAAGCTGAAGGAAAATGAATGAAGGAATGGAGTACAAAAAAAGTATACCAAGTGTTTTACATTGCATCCAAGTCTGCTAGCTGTGATGTCATAACGACCATGATGTCATTAATAATGTTTATAATGCAACAGCTGGAACAGAATCTGTCCTTTATTCCTTGTTTCCTCTACTCTTCCTTGTCCTCAAGTTTCTCTCGCCCTTTTCTTTTCCCCCCTCGGTGTGTAAGGCTGTAGTCAGCTCTCTGCAGTATTGATTTGTGGTGCTGGGTGATTTGGCTACTTGCTCGAGCACTGTGAGCGTGTCCTCATGTGCCTTTGCTTATGTAACAGCGCGGGACTCTTTCTCTGCTGAATGCTGATTAACTGTCTGGAGCTTTAGGACTCCCAGCATTCACCCTGCCACAGATGCCAACAACACTGCAGAGGAGCGAGAGCTGCACTTCACTTTGTGCACACACACATACACACTCTTCACAAACTGAAAAGAGGGGTCACTAGGTTCACATTGTTTGATTTTGGAACTAGCGCCCTCTTCTGGTGGCTGCTGACATGGCAAAAACATTCCCTAGAGGCATTAGAGCAGGTGCATTTCTGATCTATATACCATATACTGCTGTAGTTAGTGGCAGGGTGTTTTAGAAACACATCTGTATATACCTCAGACAAAAAATTATATAGGATTTTTTTTTTTTGCAATGTTTCTGAAAGTCTATTTATTTGCTGCATTTATTTGATCATAAATACAGTAAAACATGTAATGCTGTGTATTATTACAATCAGAAAATTTGTATTTCTATGTTGACTTGAGAAAACCCAGCCTAAAAGCCTCCATGGTTTTTAGCCTTCTTGTTAGAGCAACCAACTCTCATGCGGAAGGCCGCCGGCTCAATCCCAGCTCAGAGCGGGTTGGGTGGTGTAGGACCAGCGGGGGTACAATAGCCAGGGTGTTCTGTGCACTTGTAAGGCAGATTCTAGGATATTCTGTGGTTACTAGAATATTATTTGGGGTTGCTAGGATGTCTCTTAGGGTTGCTAGGATACTCTTGTTGCTGCTAGGTTGTTCTGGATAGTGGCTAGACAGTATTTTAAAAATTAGATCAAGAATCTTGGTGTGATTCTGAAGTCAGATCTGAGTTTCAGTAGTCATGTCAAAGCAGTAACTAAACCAGCATACTATCGTCTCAAAAACATTGCAAGAATTAAATGCTTTGTTACCAGTGAAGACTTAGAGAAACCTGTTCATGTTTTTATCAACAACAGGGTGGATTATTGTAATTGACTCCACTGGCCTTCTCAAAAAGACAATCAGACAGCTGCAGCTGATCCAGAACACAACATCCAGGATTCTAACCAGAACCAGAAAATCCGAGCATACATCACACCTGTCATCGGGTCTTTACACTGGCTCCCAGTTACATTCAGAATAGATTTTAAAGTATTATTACTTGTGTATAAAATCACTAAATGTCCTAGGACCTCAATACATTACAGATATGCTGACTGAATACAAACCTAATAGACCACTCAGATCTTTAGGATCAAATAAATTAGAAATCAAATTTAGTCAAAGCAGGGTGAATCCACCTTCAGCTACTGCGCCCCTCGCTGCTGGAATCAGCTTCCAGTAATGATCAGATGTGCTCCAACATTAGGCACATTCAAATCAAGACTTAAAACACATCTGTTCAGCTGTGCCTTTACTGAATGAGCACTGTGCTACGTCCGACAGACCGCACTATTACTGTATGTGTTTCTTTTCCTTTTCATTCTTTTAAAACCTGTTTAACACATTTTAATCTGTTTTTAATCTTTATTCTTGTTTTTATTTTCTTATACTTGTTTCCTTTATTACTGTTTATGTAAAGCACTTTAAATTACCATCAAGTATGAAATGTGCTACATAAAATAAACTTGCCTTGCCTACTATGAGTGTGTCTCAATCCACACCCTAACTCCCGAGGTCATTCATCAGTAGCTAAGTTTTTAAAAGTACACTAAAGCTAAATAAATTGATCGTTTCATATATCAGCAATATTTCAACTATTAAACAATTTAGATAATTCCTAACCTAGCTATGTTCGTTCATGTTAAAAATAAGTAAACAACAGATTGTTTTTAGAACATCGGCTCTCATTTCTCATTACATTTGATGATTTTGCTCAAATGATTCATATTTCATGTTTCCAAACTCCTGTTAAGGGTGCATAATGCATATAGGCATTATGCTTTCTTAACCATTTAAAATGTATCAATGGTGTACATTTTATAAACACGTCAATCCTAGCAAAAATGTCATCCTACCCACACTGAACTGAATTAAACTGAATTTTAACTTACTAGAATTTTTATTTAACAGAACTTCTATGTTAAGCTGCTTCGACACAAACTACACTGTAAAACCGCTATAGAAATAAATAAACAAACAAACAAACAAATAGACAAAGCAGAAAGGAGAGACTAATAAAAAGCCAGATCAAGGTTGCCATCATGCTTACCTTCTCATCAAACATCTCTCTCCTATCCAGCATCTCTCGTAGAGTCTGTAGGATCTTGATGCACAACTTCTCCTCTTTCTCCATTAGTTTCTTGGTGTGTTTGATGAGCCTGAGAAAAGATAATATATAACACAAAACTTACACTAAAAAAGGGGAGATTTTTGTGAAAACCATTTACTTTTAGAGTTCTTTTGTGACAACGTAATCCTTCATCAGCACTGTGGATCAATTTAAAATATCTACGCAGAATAAATATAAAACGATATAAACAAAAGATCTAACCTAACATTTTTACTGTCTGCAAACTTTTAAATGGAAGAAAATGTACATATTTGAAATCTGTAAATGAAATCAATTGAATTGCAAGCCCAAAGAAGCTAAGACAAGTATGTGACAATAAAACAGGAAATGTATTGCGATTCCAGAAGCATATCTTACTCAGTCTCAGGTAATAGCTTATATTAGATACTCAAACCCCAGGCACATTGGCAACCAATGCATTTTATAGATCATATATGATGCTGCCGACACACTAAATCACCAAACAATCAGTTCTGACACACATAAACAAACATAACCATATTCTCAATTATACTTGCATCGCAGTTTACATTTTTTAAAGCCATAAACACTTAGTTAAGTATGTTGGTGATGTAAATGTTTAGAGATGCAGCAGAAACTCTAAGGAATTTATAATGTCATACCTATATACGTGGCTATTTTTACCACTGCCACTGGACCCATTTAATATATTCATTGCAGATGACGCACGGTTTTAATTTGTTTGATGTAGGTGTGTGTCTCACTTAGATAAGAAGGCTCCGTCTTCAGTGCGCAGCTGAGCAGACTCAGGAAACAGCATCTCTGGGCTGTGCAGCACGTCTACTAATACTGAAAACTCTGCCTGCACTCGTGGATTAAACTGGTCCTCCAGATACGAAACAACCCCCTAAAACATTTAAATGATTTCAGATTAAATATAACACACAAAAAAGTATTAAAATACAAAAGCACAATAATCATGTGAGTACATATGGTATATATTATCATCTGTTCATATCAGATATTGATAGGAGCTAGTGGTGAAAATGGGACCTAAAATGGAAATTTGGGGCAATGCTGAAAACCGATAATATGGACTTTTTGAGAAAAACTGACAACCGATAATATGAAACGCTTGAGTGATACTGATTACTGTCAATATAGAATTTTTGGGTAATACAGATGACTGATAATAGGACAATTTTGGGCGCCACTAATATCCAATAACAAAAATTTGGGGTTATACTGATAATCAATAACGAATTTTTGGGTAATACAGATAACTGATAATAGGACAATTTTGGGTGCCACTGATATTCAATAACAGAAATTTGGGGTGATACTGATAATCAATAACGAAATTTTGGGTGATACTTATAACTGATAATATGGAAATTTTGGGAGATTCTGACAACCAATAACATGGAAATATTTTGAGATACTGATTAACGATAATATGAACATTTTGGGTGATACTGATAACCAATAACATGAAATGTTTTTGCATGATACTGATAATCAATAAGAAAAATTTGGGTGATACTCATAACATCAAAATTTTGGCTAATACTGATAACCGATAATATGTAAATATGGGGTGATACTTATAACCGATAATATGGAAACTTTAGGAGATACTGACTGCGAATAACATGAAATTTTTTTTATGATACTGATAATCAATAAGGAAATTTTGGGAGATACTTCTAATCGATAACATGAAAATCTTGGGTGATACTGATAAACAATAACATCGAAATTTTGGGAGGTACTGATAACCAATAACATAGAAATTTTGGGTGATACTGATAGCAAGGAAATTTTGGGTGACACTGATAACTGATAACATGCAAATTTTGGGGGATAGTGATAAGAGTGATAG
Source organism: Danio aesculapii (assembly GCF_903798145.1). Classification (NCBI taxonomy): domain Eukaryota; kingdom Metazoa; phylum Chordata; class Actinopteri; order Cypriniformes; family Danionidae; genus Danio; species Danio aesculapii. The sequence goes on along the minus strand of NC_079452.1, from coordinate 42,711,747 downwards.
TGATAAGAGATTATATGGACATTTTTGGTGATTGGGTGAACTTTGTGACACAGAGCTCAATGTTTTTTTAAAAAAGCTAAAAACACAGCCAATAACTGCAATGCCTGCCTCCAATTTTATTTCTGATTGTTCCACTGCATTGGAAATGAAACCAATGACCAGCACTGCATGTAAAGGTTTTTAATTCTAATTCTAATATCTAATAAAAAATAATTAAAAAAAACATGCAGTGCTCATATGCACCCCACTTCAAAAGATGCAGTATGTGAGTGTAACATGCATGCAAGTCCATCAAGCAGGTTTACATTGAAAAACAATGCAAAAATAGCACACTGGAATGCGTATTCTGTGTGAAAGAAGTTTTTGCAGCTACAAAAACAACTGTTCACTTTTTATGATTGCCAGTGTTTCTTTTGTAAATCCTCTGGTAGTTTTTTAATGCCAAAAGAGGATTTGATGCCAACCAAGATGGACAGTCTTTAAATTACAGTTGGCAACACATGCTGACAAAGATAACTCACTGATTCAATGAAACCTGACAAAGTGTCTGTTGCCATTTGTCGTGATCTGTCAGTGGAGTGCTATTCGGCCTTATAAGTGACAGTTTTGTTTCTGATGGTGACACCTTACCTGTAGTTTTTCAATGATCTTGTAATCATGTGCTCCAAAGGGCTCCTTGCGGGGTCGTCCACGGGCTGACAGCCTCCAGTCTTTAACCGCGCGCTGCACCATGCTGGTGTGTGTCTTCAGTGACAACGCGTTGACCTGACCGTCCAGGTCCACTGGAATGGGAATGGCTCGACTCTTAGCTAAGAGAAGTTACAGAAAGGACGGCTCTTGTAAATACACAAATATTCCATAAAGTAGCTTACTGCAATTGACTGAACCAAAAAAATGCTTATCCCGTTGTTTAGCAATTTCTACATTTCTTTATTTATTTATGATGCACTTTTAATAGCATGTTTCACTTCTTGTGGTGATATTTCTGAAAATATAGCAATAATTATTATTGTTAGTTAACTATATATATATATATATATATATATATATATATATATATATATATATATATATATATATATATATATATATATATATATATTATATATATTACTATTTGTAATTAGGTAATTACCTTTGTAATAAGGCAAGTTATTGTATAACGATGGTTTGTTCTGTCGAAAAAAAAATATAGCTTAAAGGGGCTAATAATTTTTTACCTTAAAATGTTGTTTAAAAAAATTTAACTACTGTGAAAATTTCCTTGCTCTGTAAAACATAATTTGGGAAATATTTAAAAAGGAAAAAAAATTCAAAGGGGGGCTAATAATTCTGAATTCAACTGTATATGTAAAACAATATTTCCCAGGAATATAAATTGTGAGTAGTTCTAGCTAGTTTTCATTCAGTATTTAACTAGTTTTGATTATCTTTATACTTTGCCACTTTGCCACTTTTTATATATATTTATTTATTTATTTTTTAATAAGTAATCAGAATAAGTAATGCTATTTCACTTTTACATAAATATGTTCATTATGCTAAACGATGATGGAGCATTATTTCACCCCTGTAGTATTTTGATATTTTCTTTTCACAAATATTATCTGAAACATTACTTTCATTTATTATTCTTTTAATGTCTACATATAAAAAAAAAAATCAACCATCTTGGACATTTCATTTTACTGCAGGTACCAAATTGGCATGTCTCACCTTTGCAAATATTAATTTATTATTAGGATACCTTTAATAATTATTTAGGTTGACAATTTCCTTTACCATAAGTTCTGTTATTTAATTAAAGGATCATAACACCAATTGTTTTTTATTTTAAGTAGCATGGCCAGTATACAGTTGAAGTCAGAACTAATAGCACTCCTGTATAACTTTTTTCCCAATTATTGTTTAATGGAAAGATTTTTTTCAACAAATTTCTAAACACAATAGTTTTAATAACTAATATCTTGTATCTTTGCCATGATAACAGTACATAATATTTTACTAAATCTTTTTTAAACACTTCTATACAGCTTAAAGTGACATTTAAAGGCTTAACTAGGTTAATTAGGCTAACTAGGCAAGTCAGGGTAATTAGAGAAGTTTTTGTATAACGTTGGCTTGTTCTGTAGACGAACAAAAAAAATAATAACTTGAGGGTGCTACTAATATTGACCCTAAAATGGGTTTTAAAAAATTAAAAACTGCTTTTATTCTATCCGAAATAAAACAAATAAGACTTCCTCCAGAAGAAAAAAAATTATAGAAAAAACTGTGACAACCTGGTAAACATTTACTTGAGAAAAAGAATAAATATTGCACAGGAGGGCTAATAATTTTGCCCTCAACAGTATACTGTATACACTCACCGGCCACTTTATTAGGTACACCTCTCCAACTGCTTATTAGCGCAAATTTCTTATCAGCCAATCACATAGCAGCAACTGCCATGCGGACTGCTGCAGTTCAAACAGAGCATCAGAATGGAAAAGAAAGGTGATTTAAGTGACATTGAACGTGGCATGATTGTTGGTGCCAGACGGGCTGGTCTGAGTATTTCATAAACTGCTGATCTACTGGGATTTTCACACACAACCATCTCCAGAGTTTACAAAGAACGGTCCGAAAAAGAGAAAATATCCAGTAAGTTCTGTGGGCGCAGATGCCTTGCTTATGCCAGAAGTCAGAGGAGAATGGCCAGACTGGTTGGAGCTTACAGAAAGGCAACAGTAACTCAAATAACCACTCGTTACAACCGAGGTATGCCTAAGAGCATCTCTGAACACACATTATGTCCAACCTTGAGGCGGATGGGCTACAGCAGCAGAAGACTACACCGGGTGCCACTTCTGTCAGCTAAGAACAGTAAACTGAGGCTTTAATTCGCACAGGCATACCAAAATTGGACAATAGAAGATTGGAAAAAAGTTGCCTGGTCTGATGAGTCTCAATTTCTGCTGCAACATTCAGATGGTAGGGTCAGAATTTGGCATCAACAACATGAAAGCATGGATCCATCCTGCCTCGTATCATCGGTTCATTAAGGCAGCTCTGGCAAAAAGGGGCAAAAAAGCAAAAGGGGGTCCAACCCAGAACTAGTAAGGTGTACCTAATAAAGTGGCCGGATTTTAATTCAACTAAAAAGTCAACATAATTTTCTTAGTTATGGCTAAACTGGCAAATACTTAAATTCATTACAAATACATTTACTTGACCATGTAAACCAAATCCTTCATCATACGATTAAGAAACAACTCTACCAGTCATCAAACCTACCAACATCAGCAAGTGTTTTAATGCAGCCCTCAATGTTGGTCTTCTGCAGGGAGTTGAGCCACGTGCAGTTATAGAGTCTACAGGCTGACTGCAGCAACTTTATAAAAGTCGCTTGATGAGCCTGAAGAAAAAAAACAATAAAAACAATTCAGTCAACCAGCATGAGCAACACAATAAGAGTGATTCATAGAAGACAAATGCATCTCCACGTCATTGAACTTTCTGGCTCTACCTGCAGTTTAGAGTTGCTGACAGAAAACTGGGAGCCGAAGAAGCCCTTGACAATGGCCATGATGGTATCAGTGACGTATTTTTCAAGGCTTGTGTCTGCATTTTTCCTGTCTGTGGGGCCAATAGACACCTACAAGAACGAAAACATCATCATCAGCGTTCAGGATGTTCAGCACCCACATAAAGCACAGATCAGTCACAGATGAACAATGACCTGTATGTTATATGGCTCAGATTGCGAGGGAGGGAAATGGAGAAGCGGTTAAACTCACAGTGGCCATGTCTACCAGGAAACTGTCAAAGAGGTTCCAAATGTGATCGCTGGTGTAGATCTCCTTCATCTCCACCTCAGTGTCCACATAGCAGTGGTTGACGAAATTTACGTAGGCTATTTTCACCTGAAAAAATTGTGAGAGCTGTGATCAAAAAAGTGATGCAACTTGAAGTTTTTTGTTTTCTATGCATGTACTACAGTTAAATACCATGGTGTACATTGTATTACAGTTAAATACCATGGTATACATTGTATTAAATAACCATTAATTAATAGTTTTCTGCATTTTATAATCAATTAGGGTTTTCCTTTTATTTATAGCTAGATTGACAAGTAACATTTAAAAAAAATTATGCAATTTTTTCAATGAAAATTATCTAAATTATTTGTTTTTTCTATTAATAATTTGAAAATTATATTGTGTCTTTTCTTTTGCTCTGCAAGGGAATTAATTACTGTGAAATAACGTGAATGTTCTACTCTGTTACTCTCAGCATCATAAATCTTCAGAAATCATTCTAATATGCAATAAGCAATAATATATATGTTCTCTGATGAAGTGAACATATATAACAGCAGCATTACTTCAAAATAGAAGACATTTATAACAATATAAAAGACTTTACGATCAATTCTCAGAACTCCTTTCTGAATAACCACAGCCATATCACCCTGCAGCCCAAGATCGGTTACTCACTGAAGCTAAGCAGGGCTGAGCCTGGTCAGTACCCTGGATGGGAAAACTAGGTTGCTGATGAAAGTGGCATTGGTGATGCCAGCAGGGAGCACTCAACTTGCTGTCTCTGTGAATCCTAATGCCCCAATAAAGTGAAGGGGACGCTATAAATGTCAGTGAGTGTTGTCTTTCGGATGAGACTTTAAGGTGGATGCTGTACACTGGTGGTAGTGTGGAGAGCGGATGAAGATCTTTTGTTAATTTGCTGCCGTTTATTGTAATTGCATGCGTTTTCTTAAATTGTATCACATTAGGATCTCTCAGCCACTGAATCAATCACATGACAGCAGCTTATATAAAAAAAAAATCCCTGATTTTCCAGGTTGGCTATTAAAGCCTGTACACTGATATTTATGTGAAAGACAATTAACCTGTAATATATACTTTGTTCTCTTTCCATTATCAAATACATTTCGATTTGTGCTCAGCATAAATGAGCACACCCATTTTGAAAGTGAATATTTGTATCCATTTCTCAGTGAATATAGACAATAAATTTTGGTGCATTTCATTTAACAGTTATAGCCATTAAAATAAGAGTGTGGTCACCAAACATCTTTAGGAACAGAAGGCTAATACATTTCAATTTAATTTAGGTAAAAAAAAATAAAAATATAAATAAATATTTATTTTTTTTCATTATTTTTTTTTATTATATTTATTATTTTATTCTATAACAATAATTAGGATGTACTTATTTTTGGACTGTGATCTTAAGCTTTTTTGTTAGATTAGTTCCAGTCTGGATCTAATCTAATGTACTTTATATACATAAATTTATTATTGATTACCATCTCATAGAAATTATTAATTTAAATAAGAGATCGGTGAGGGGTGTACTTATTTATGCTGTCACTGTAACTCATAAAAAGCATGACCACACCAGCCCTACTGCTTTGAAAACCTGAGATCACTGAGGTTAGAGTTAATGTTGTGTCACCTCTGGAGTGCAGCCGTCATGCGTGACCACATTGACGATGTCATCGAGCGGCAGGAGCGAGTTGCACTTGAGCTCAGTGTCCACGTTTTTGCCCTCGGTGCAGGCGGCCAGCAGCTCCACCAGGGTGATGTGATACATCAGAGCCCCCGTCTCATCCAGCCCTGAACACATCATGCTTTGCAGAGCAGGGAACGAGGCTCGGTCATTATAAAACACCAGCACGTCTTCTCCACCATTCACCAGCTACAGTACAAGAACAACACACAGGCTCATTTACTTCTTCAGACAACGTATCAGTCAGTTAGTGGACTGGTGAAATGATTAATACTAAAATATTCTAAAAATGTATTCTATAAGAAAATACATGTTTTAGGAAACATATTCTTAAAATAATCTAAGAATTTCATTTAAGAAACTTATTCTTATGTAGTATTTTTAAATTATGAAATTTAAAATAACTACACTCAAAAAATATTAATTATTATAATATTAAGAATTTTTTAATGTTCAATCCACATACATTTGTTAAAAGTGTTAAGTTAACTTAATCTATTTGTGTTGGGACAACATGAATGAATTGTGTGGAACCCTGCATTTTTACTGTGTACATAATAAATGTACAAATATACTGAAAAGCTTTTAATTAAATTAATTATTCATTTTTCATATTGTTATTATTATTAATTCAATTATTAATTATGTCATTGGTAGTAATAATAATTCAATTATTATCTATCAATCTCCAATGTATTGAAAAAAATCTTTTAATTAATAATTATTTACTTGCCTTTATTCTTCAGTTATTGTTGTTATTATTAATTCATTATTATATTATTATTATTATTATTATTAATAATTCAAGTATTCGTCCACCTATCTATCTATCTATCTATCTTAAATGTATTAAAAATAATAATTAAATTAATAATTATTCATTTGTCTTCATTATTCAGTTCTTGTTGTTGTTATTAATTCAATCATTTAATTATTGTTATTAATAATTCAATTATTGTTATTAACAATTCAATTATTAATCCATCCATCCATCCATCCATCTCAAATGTATTGAAAAAACTATTAATAATTAATCAATTGTCTTCATTATTTAAGTATTGCTATTATAATTAATTCAATTATTAAATTATTGTAATTAGTAATTCAATTATTAATCTATCCATCCATCCATCCATCCGTCTTAAATGTATTGATTTTTTTTCATAATAATTATTTATTTGTCTTCACTATTAAATTATTATTATTATTAATAATTAATCTATCTATCTATCTATCTATCTATCTATCTATCTATCTATCTATCTATCTATCTAGAAACTAGTATATTTTATACTAGTTTATCAAATCAATTATTGCATAATAACTATTCTATTATTTCCACATATATCTAAATATAAAAATATTTGCTAAATGTATTGCTATCATTTAGCCAATTTTGATTTAAAATGAATAATTTCTTTTTACCACAAGTCAATATATTTCAGAATACTAACAGTACAATAAATGTCCTCAAAACGTGCCGAAAACTTTCATTTGCAATTTTAAATAATATAATTTATATAATAATTATAATGGGGTATATGCACACAGACTTTTAATTTAAGTCAGCCAGCCCCAGTACTTCTGGTTATTTGTCATCCCATACAAAATCGCTGTGTTTAAGATCTGATTTCTTTAAAAAAAACAGCAATCTTTATTGTCTGGCTGAGATATGATATATAAAGTGGGTCTATAAATATGGAAATTAATTTTACCCCAGTATTTTAAATAGTTTCTGCACTAGCCTGCTGCTACTGAAAGTGCCTGCCTTTAAACAGGTTTTCGTTTCTTTTTTTACTTTAACAACCAAATAAATGCTTAAGTCTATTTAACTGAATGTATTTTAATTACATTACATCAATGCTGTAAAAAGAACCTCATGAAGTAAAAAAAAGTCACATAAAGCTTTCACCAGAAGTTCATCATTGGCTGAAAAACACAAGCTGTACATACAGCCCATTATTATTATAATATTTTTATTACTTAAAATACTTAATACTTAAATACTTAAACTGTGCATTACGGACACTGCAAAAGTTTACTTCAGTGCTTAATGAAGTTATGTGCATTTCAAACTCAATATCCTTCTCACCTCGTTCATGACTTTGCACTGACATTCCTTCACGTACTTGCCATCGGCTTTAACGATGGTCTGCAGGAAGCGCAGGTACTGAACATGGCGGCCGTGCGTCTCAATGCAGTGCACGAAGTGATGCACCACGCGGTCACTGATCTCATTGCACAGGTGATAGTTGTTCATGAAGATGTAGCACATGGTCTTCGCCTCCAGAAGCTGCAAAGACAATAATCAAACCAAACAGGATCAGAATCCCCTCTGAAAACCAAACAAATCTATTATTCATTTCAAGGACATGTAATGCTCATTAACAGTGTTCAATAATTGATCAGCTCAAATGACTGCTGTAGCAAAATAACAGAGTATGGCGCTAGCAATGCCAAGGTTGTGGGTTCAATTCCTACATAAAGCAACAATTGATGAAATATGTAGCTTAAATGCAAAGATAAGTCGCTTTGGATAATGCATACATGTAAATGTAAATGAAACTCACCCCTGGTGTGAGGAAGAGGTTGAGATGTTTGTGTAGAAGTGCCTGGTTTTGAACGTTGTCTTTGCAGAAATACTGAAGGAAAGTGTGGGCTAGAGTCATGATCTCGTCCATTTTTTCGTCCCCCTGATGATGAAGAAGAAAGAGTTTTATTGTCATGACTGCAGCCATTTCACCACAATAAATTCAAGAGTTCACATTTAGCTGATGATTGATAAAGCCTGTTTGGAATGCTGTCCCGGGAGAGAGCCCAGAGCTTATAAGACAATCGAGCCCTGAGCTTATAAGACAATCGAGCCCTGGGCTCCCTCCCATTAGCATGGTGAGAGGGGAGTTTAAGCTCAGGTAGATCTCGATAAACTCCCCCGACTTGTTACTGGCTAAGGGGTCCCTAAGGGGACATGTATAGGGATGGATATAGAGGGATATAAAGCTCGACTATCATGCCAAATCGGAATGTTTGATTTATTTAGATCGCGTGATTTTGGACTGTAAGATGAAACCAGGGAACCCGAGAGAAACTCACGCCTGCATGGGAAGAACAAGCAAACTGCACAGAAATGTTGACTGGTTCAGTAGGGACTTTAACCAGTGACATTTCTGCTGTGAGGCAACAGTTCTAATCACTGGGTCGCCATGCCACCCAATCTAGAAAGTAGCGGGAGTAAAAGTGGGAGGGGGATTTTCAAGACAAAGATGCTGAGATAAGAAACTGGTTATTTATTGTGAGTTAGGAATCGTCTGATTGGTGAATGATGTGTTAGCTTATGCTGGACCAGCTGTGGACAATCAAAAGCATGTGATTCTCTTGAAACTAGGTTATAAATAAACTTTACTTCTAACGATACCTAGTTCAGCACAAAAATTTGTTTTATTTTTAGATTTTCAATGGAGAGACAGAAATTTCTCATATTTGATTAAAAATACCTTAATTTGTTCACCACAATGAAAAAGCCTTATGAGTTAAGAACAACATGAGCCTTATTCTGACTGCCAGATCAATTAAAATTTTAATGCATATCTCATTAATTGAGATCATACTTAGACAGCAAGATAAAAAAAAAACATTCTGATATTTTTGTTTTATTATGTGACCAGAATTTGCATAGATTTATTTTTCCTTCCATTAGACATTTTCACTTGGCACACAGTTAATGTAAATGCAGCTAGAGTGAACGCAGCTTAAGGGGACAGTTCATCCCCATCTCCTTTTAACTTTATCACCTATTACTTGCTCTTCACTTGACCCTTACCTGTACACTACATGACAAAAGTCTTTGCGTCTATCCCAGTTGTATGAGCAACAAATAATAACTTAACTTGTAGTTGATTGTTTGGAAAAGTGGCAGAAGGTAGATTTTCACATGAATCATCATTTGAGCTGCATCCTAATCAACACACATACTGCAGAGGACCTATAGGAACCCGCATGGACCCAAGATTCTCAGAGAAATCAGTCAAGTTTGGTGAAGGAAAAATCATGATTTGGGGTTATATTAAGTATGGGGGTGTGTAAAAGATCTGCAGAGTGGATGGCAACATCAACAGCCTGAGGTAAAGACATTTGTGCTGCCCATTAAATTACAAACTGCAGCATGACTTCATATTATATAGAGTACATTATTTCTGTTAAGTGACAAGACTTTTGTCTAAGCAAAGTCAGATCTTACTGTCCTAATTAAATAATAAAAAATCAAGGCATGATCATATTTTAAATGATAATGACCTCATATCTAGAGGTCTTTGCCTTTAATATAAGCCATTTCTGATACCAAATGACCGACTAGAAATTATTATTTGTTGTTCCTAAAACTTGGATAGGGGACAAGACTTTTGTCAGTGAGTGTAAAAGGTTTTTTTTTAAATATTTCTTCGAACAATATTTTGAAGAAGCTTGGTAAGCAGACCACTGATGGTATCCATTAACATCTATTGTAGGAAAAAAAATTTACAATGGAAATCAATGCAAACCATCAACTGCCAACATTACAATTTTTTTTTTTTACTTTTTCTGAAACAGTTCGATAATTAGTGGAGTGTGAATAAAGGGTAATAACATTTTTAGTTTTGGTGGAACTATCCCTTTTACTGACCGATTTTCATTTTTGCTGTAAAGTTTTTAACTTTGTTTTGAATTCATGACCAGATTTGTTAACCTATAAAAGACTGAATTGATCCTGTGAGCACTGCAGAACCAGCATCTCCTCACCTTCTCATAGGGGATCTGCAGCAGGTCCAGCACCACAGTGTGAGCCCCCATGTTCTTCAGCAACCGCTGCTGCTGCACGCGAGTCTTCTTAGCAGGAGAGCAGAGTTTACTGAGACTCAGCAGGATCTGACACAACACACACAACATCACAAAACAGCCATTACACACAGAGATTCATCTGCTGTACCTGCAGATATTTGTATTATTAAAGTTGTGTAATCATTGATATGCTTTTTTAAAAAAATTGTTTAGTAGACAAGTTCCCACCTCTTTGACTATCTTGTAGTTGTTGGCCTTGTTGCTGTCTATTTGAGGTTTAGTGTTGCCATCTTGCACTGGGCTCAAGATACCCGCTTCCTGTAAAGCAAATGAAAAAAAAAAAAAGATACAGCCAGATGTCACTACAGATATTGATTTTCTATGATGAATAATGATATAGATTTAAGAGTCTCAAAACATAAGCAGATCCATTGCATTTCTGTTTCAGTGGCATTTTAGTGTTATTTATTAATATTATATTATATTAATAAATATAATAGATGTTTTTATTGATATAATGAATTTTATAAATGATTTTTTAAGTTTTAGTTCTCATAATAATATCATATTACATAGATTTATCATATCAACTTTCAACTAATAAATGAATTCAATCTTAACGGTAATCAATATATTGCACCTAAATTGCAATAAAATTAGAAATGTTGCCTTGACAACGGAATGAAATAAAATAGTTGTAAAAATTGTAAAAGTCGAGTCATTATGGCTGGAAGGGCATCCACCGCATAAAACATATGTCAAGAGTAATTAGTGGTTCATTCCATTGTGGCGACTCCTGATAAATCCTGGACTAAGCCGAAGGATAATGAGTGCGTGAAGTGGAGTCATCTTCTGTATTTTCATTTCATTTAAGCTTCAATTAAAAATAAATAATTAGTTTAGTTTCAACTAACAACATAATTCGTCTGCTTTTGACACAACAATAACAAATCAATTACAAAGCATTATGCAAGAATGTTAGTTGAAATTAATTTATTAGGACCCAATTATTATTCAACCAAGCATATCAGTCTTACAAAATAATAATATAATAAATAATAAAAAAAAGCAAATCTGCTGAATTAGAAATTAACGGCACAGTATTTTTCCTGATGCATTCACCTCTAAATTCTGCTCTTTGTTTTGATTCTCAGCCATGTCTTCACTGCCGTAACCACCGCTCTTTTCCACCCACAGCTCTGATTTCTCCACTGTCAGACGCAGCTGATCCAGGCTCGCCTTAATCTTCTTATAATTCTCCACATCCTCCTCAGAAACCAGCAACTGGACCTGCAGAACCAACACCAGCATCCAATGCCTCTCATCAAAACTGTTCACCAGACCCTCAATACACCAGCAACAGTATGTTTCCATCCAAAGTTGCAAATTTACTTTATGCACAAAATTAAAATAATGTTTTAAGCATTTGCGAATAAAAGTTTCTGTGACGTGTTCAAGAAAATAAAAATCAGCACTTCCTTTGAATCTAGCAATATAAAAGAATGTTATAAAACAACTTCAGCTATATTTCCCTCCATAGTAAATAAGTTGCACCTCATTTTCGAGTTATCTTGCATTTGGAGGCCTTTGCTTGATGTTTGTGAAAACAATTTTTTTATATCAGTTTTAGGATATAGGTTTTCACATTAGTAAGTATTATTAAAATATAATATATAATTAAACATTAAAGCAGCGTGAGAGGAGATTGGATAACTAGATAACAAGTGAACCAATCAAATCATCTGCTGATCCAAAATTCACATGACTTTTCAACTTGCATCAAGTAAATAATTCAGCAAATGTGTTTTTATCATCTTTTTTCTGATTAAAGACTGATTACATACTTTTTATAATGTACACTTTTATACTTCATGCCAATCTTAATATCTCTATTTAGTGCTTTTTAATGCAATATTTAACCTTTTCACACGCAAGTTCTAAATACTCCTGCTGACCCCCCTGCATGACCATTATTTAGAACACATTGCTTTTCTATGGTGACACATCAAGATTATCTCAAGACACATCACGGACCTGATGATTTATGCATATCTTGTATTTGTTTCAAATTTTGTTGCAAATCTTAACAAACATTGTAATTAGATTGTGAAACATCTGATATTCTGATTCTCAAATATGTGGAAGAACATGCATTTCATCTTGTGAACAGCTTGAAGTTGCATTAAGTGTTTATCTTCAGAAACATTTTTTGTTATGCTGGTTGAAAGTCTCCTCAAATTCCAATAGTAATGATTAAAGTAAATGATCTAAATTTATTTATATGGGTTTTTTTTGGCCGAAGATTATGACTCAATCTGTTTGTCAACAACTGCATATTTGTTTATCTGCACACCCTGTTCACGCAGATAGATCTGTTATTTGCGCATACATGTGCAGCATAGCCACCTACAGCTGACAGAGAGTGACAGGCAAACTCAGCATCAACCTGACCTTCTTTCTGAAAGACAAACGTGGCCTTGTGTCCATGAAAAGAAAGACTGTTTTTGAAAGGGATTCTGGGAAAAATGCTAAATCAAAACTTTTCTAAACTTTTCCTGAATCAATGTCAGAGTTGCTTTTACATGCTGGAGGGGAATATGCAGTTCAAAACCACAATCTGAAGGATGACACCATGTTTGCAGTAGTTCATTTATACAGGTATGTTTTAAAACTACTTTAGTCATGCAAAGCTTATGTAGATTGAATGGGTGTGAAACATCTGGTGGTGGAAGATTGATTACTTTCAAGTTCATAAGGTACCTTTCACAGCATTGATAATGTAAATAAATCAGTTCGGCTTCAGGGACCAGCCAAGACTGATCAGACCAATTTTCGTACATGTGAAAGGGTTAAAAAAAATGCATAAATACTGGTTACTGATAATAAGTCAGCATCATAAGTGAAATCAAGACCTGTTTGAAGGCCTGCAGAACTTCAGATCTCTGGCTGAAGTGTTTAAAGATGAGCTGAAGAGAGCCAGAAACTAGGGGAGGATAGTCCTGCATGATGAGGTGAATGAGCACCCGCAGAAATGTCTGACCGCCTTCATCGTCGAGGTCAACTGGGCTTCTCTCTTTAGCACTGAGAACACAAAAAACACAAGGTCAGCACTCAGAGTCAGACTGAGTCAGGTTCAAATGCATTTAAAGATCAAACACAAACCAACAAACAAAAGGATAGTGATCATTTCCTCACCTTCCTGAAAACATATTCTCTGCTTTTTCTGCAATGTCCTCGATGTTAGGTTCTGGAAGGGACCACAGAAGTATTAAAACACAAACAAAGGCATTCATAAACTTCTCAGATGCATGGAAAAATTATTCAATGCTGGCATATGTCATTAAAATGTCTCTCACCTGCCATAACGGGAACCTCCGCCACTGAGGCAGAAGCATCCAAAGTGTGGTCACCAAACTCTTTTTTATAGATGGACAGCAGGTAGGTGATGCGGTAATCCAGACGCACATTCAGAATGAACTATGAAAGGAAAGATGAACTTCAGAAGGAAAATCTAAAAATCACAATAATATTTTACATGATCTCAAATTCTTGGGCTGTATGAGAATAATATAAACATATTTGGTAACATTTACTTGAAGAAGCTAATCATAAGATTGTCCTGACACCTTTACAAACATGACACGACATATGTCGTGAATATAAAGGAAATTTTATGCATGCAAGCATCATTGTCTCAGTGATGTCATTTTAAATGCAAAGATGTCATTCTTCCAGATGTCTGTGTTATTAAAAACTTGTCATGATAACTTCACATTACCAAGACAAAATAACTTGTCATAAATATGTCATAAACATGATTGTTATAAGGTCATTAAAAATGTTTCATGAATTTAAGATTTTCTTTTCAGTGAAACGAAGTTTCTCATACCTAAAATATCAAAAATTTCTCATTACAGTAAGTATCCATTTTCTGTCAAAAACAATATACCACTGTTATTAATATTTAAAGATATTTATTGATATTTTAATTACAAATTCAATATGATTCACTGATGTTCAGGTCAAGAAAAATATTAACGATGCAGCTGTTATAAAAACCATGAGACAATAATAATGTCCTCAGGATAAGAATGTTATATTGTCTTGATAATGTCAAGTTTACATAACAAAGAATCTGACAGGTTATGATATATTTGCTTTCGTCACGTTGTTATCACAAAGACATATCAAACAATCTCAGCATTTATAATGACATAACTTAAAGGCGCTGTATGTACGTTTTTGACTCTTCTAAAGCATCAAAATACCATAAAATGTTTGCAGATATTTAAGAAACATGGAACATTTAAGCGAACATTCTTGTTTATCTGAAAAACAATACTGAAGTTTTGTGCTCTGTCAATATTTTGCTTTGAAAATGTGTGTTACATGCCGGAATGCTGTCTTTGTTTTGGCTCTTTTAGCCCAATGCCACTTTAGCCATTTATATTTCAGAAGTCTGGGTTGCCTTCAGCCAGAATATGCACTCACTCACAAAATGGTAATGTTTATCATCTAATTAATACATATTAAACCTCTTTAATATTATTTAATGTAGATGCTGAATCACTATGTGTTGGTTTTGAGTCACAGTTCTAAAGTTCAATTTCAAACGATTTATTTTATTTTCAAGATCTGAGGTGAACTATCTGCTGCTGCTGCTGCTTTCAGTAAATGTAAAATGCCATTCGAACTCACACTGTTAGCATTTAACACTGAATTAAGCACATGAGGTGTAGCCGAGGTGATCATTGTCAATTTTTTCTGTTGTTCACCTGTGAGAAATAGAAGCCGTTTCTAATATATCTATTCAAGGTGATGGTTAGACAAAAACTCCTTTTAATATGGAGAATATTCCTTCTATCGCGTGCCGTTGCTTTTATATAGAACACGATTTAAATTAGCCTTTAGGCTCGGGACTCTGACCCTGTTGGTCATCTGTCAACCTGAGCTTGCGTTTGTTTGATACACAAATGCAATACCTAGTTCAACCACTGGGTGTCAAACTTGTATTCTGCACCTTGAACTAAATGGCAATGACAGTTGACAAAAGCACACACACACACACAAAAAAAAAAAATCTCATTTTCATGAGGTGCCATGTCATAATTATATAGGTTTCTTATAAAAAAATGCTTGAAGCATAGGTCTCAAACTCAATTACTGGAGGGCCACAGCTCTGCACAGTTTTGCTCCAACCCTAATTAAACACAGCTGATCCAACTAATCAAGGTGTTTAAGACTACTAGAGACTATTAAGCAGGTGTGAGTTGGAGGTGGTTGGAGCTAAATTGTGCAGAGCTGCGGCCCTCCAGGAATTGAGTTTTAGACCATAGCCTTAAAGTGTAAGACATTCTTTTTTTGTTGACAACAAAAACAAAACAATATCTTGCTGAGTGTGTTTTTGTGTTGGTGCCTGCTGATTTTGCCCCGATAAATACGAGTAAATGGTAAAATTAGTAAAACAGAGCAACAATTTTGTTAAAAATGACTAATTTATTTAGAAAACAAAAAATATATACAATATCAGTCAAAAGTTTGGGGTCAGTAGGATTTTTAAATGTTTTAAAATAAGCTTCTTCGTCTCACTATTTTTTAAAATCAAAAATACAGTACAAACTGTAAAATTGTGAAACGTTATTGCACTATAAAATACCTTCTCAAAAGTAGTTTATCATTTAATTTATTAATTTATTCCAGTGATTTTAATGATGAATTTTCAGCTTCATTACTCCAGTCTTCAGAGTCACATGAGCCTTCAGAAATCCCTCAAATAATAATTATTATCATTGTTATTATTAATGTTAATAGTTATAAAAGTAATAATGACTGGAGTAATAATTTCATTTGAAACTACATTCAAGAAGTAATAAATAAATATTTAACAATTTTTTTTTTTTTTTTTACATTTAATAAATGCTGCCTTGTTGAACACAATAGTTTTATTCAAAAAAAAAACACACACACACATTAAAAAAAGAAAAGAAAAACTGACCACAAACATTTGACTGGGTCACATTTGCAACCATGCTCTCAAGCTGATTTTTGGGAAAGGGGCACTCCGGCTTGTGTAATACTAATTAACTACATCTATTTTTTTTTTAGAAATATCTAAAATAAAAGCCAAACAGGAAACTTTTTTGCTTTCATAACTTTAATTATGGGGCATTTTAAACTTACAAGATGTTTTTGTTTGTGATATATACACACTAATTGACTAACCTGATAGTGTCAGCTTAAACGTCACTAAAGCAAATTAAATACAGCACACCCCTATCCAAAACCTTCTTTCGTCACAACTTAAGTTGCATAACTCATAAATTGATCTCATTTGAATAGCTTTCCAGCAGTCTACAAGGGCTTCACCTGCAGAATCTCAATAATCCTGAGCTTGGTGTCCATCACCATGACGTTCTCGTTGTCAGGGAGACAGATCTGCTTGCCGTGGATTGGCTGAGCGTCGGGCAGACAGTGGGGCATCATCAAGCCTCTGCTCAGCACCATCTGAGTCACCATCTCACCCACACCGTGGATGGTGCGCATGACATTATTACCTACACAAACACAGCCTGAAGTGTTACAATGCCTCAAGTACAAACTCGCAAAATCCTGGAAAACAAATACTGAAGCAGCGATACTAAAGTAAAAACGGACAACTTTAAAAACAGGGTCTCTCACCTCCCTCTGGGCCCTTGTTGAGTTTGGACATGAATGTGTAAGTGGGTTGGACAATGTCCAGGATGGCCAGCAGGGTGCGTGTGAGGCACAACAGCTCATTAAAGCTGTAGAAGCCAAAGTAGACCAGGTTACGTGCCAGGTGGACCACCTGTGACAGAGACAGACAGAGGGGAACCCATTAAAATTCAAAGTGTCAGAGAGTCAATCATTAGTATTCTGTTAAGGCTAATGCTGCCAATCTGCTGTATCCCTGAACGCAACACATAATACACCTCAAACCTGGTGCACTGACATGGATAAAACAGACAGAAGCAGAATAACAGGATATTACTAGCTACATCAATTTAGATGCCAACATTAACATGTTCCACATGTCTGATTCACTAAAAAAAAAAGTTAATATTTTTTACTTTATTTTTATTTCTCTTTTTTAAGGAAGAAAAAGAAAAAGGAATATATACAAATACAAAATACAGCTGCAAGCAGCAATTGTCGGGGCCAAGCAGCCCAGCAGCCACATCATAAACAAGCAATTACAGCATAATTGTCGACATGACCCAAAGAATAATTTAAGACCAATTTCATCAAAATGAGCATATGCAGTGAAATGTTATTACCAAATTTGAAAGGTTCGTTATTAATGGCTAATGAATGCTTTACATGACCCATAGGTGGTGCTGGCACCAAATTTTTATGGTGTGGTCAGTGTGAGGCAACAATGATAGGCCTAAAATTTGGTATTATTAGCTTTAACTATTGCTGAAATGTAGCTTCAGATGTAGTTTGGCATCATGCCATCACATTTGTCAATGCAGTAAACAAAAACCGTTACACCTATTGACACAAATTCCGTAACTTTTTGTCAGCATAGTCTGAAGATGATTTTAGTCAAGTTTGATGTAAACTAGCCAAACGACGTAGGAGTTCGAAAAAGTAGGTTTTTGACTTAAGGCAAGATGGTGGACAGGAAATTCAGTTAATTAAGACATAATTGGTATCAATATTCTCAGGACCACCCAATGAATGTATCAAGACAAGTTTCATAACTATATGCAAAATTTGTCAAAAGTTATTAGCATTTTTAGAAATATTGTTATAACATTTGACCAAAAGATGGTGCTGCGGTGAAACTTTTTGAGCACCTTCAGGGCACAGTCCCGAAGACACATCCCGACTTGCATAAGAATTCGCCAATGCGTCTGTAGAATATAGCAATTTTTGACAATTTAAAATGGCTGACCTGGAAAAAAAAAATCTGACTTCATTCCACTCAGCATGCTCAGCCAGACGTAAAGAGATCAATTGTATAAATTTTGGACAATTTTGGGTTGAGAAGTTATTAGCAGAAAAAAAAAGCATTTTTTTTTGTATCTCCGGACCACTAGGGGCAGTGCACCAAAACGATGCAGCTCACTTCAGACCATGGTTCAGACCACTTCTATGCGTAACAGAGATAACACCTTAAGTCAATTTTTGCAAGCTCTAGGTAAAATTTGTTCGCAAGTTAAACAAAAACGGTTCATCTATATCAACTAGAATTCAATAACTTTTAGTCAGCATGGTCTGTAGATCATGTGATTCAATTTTGGTGAAAATCATAAAAACGGCCTAGGAAGAGTTAGTTCAAACAGGTTTTATGTAAATTCTAAATGGCGAAAAAAAATGAATTTTGATTGTAGCCCATTCAGTTCAATAGCCCATTACTTGCATTACATCCTGCCAGTGTAACTGAATGTCTGGGTAACTCCAGTCTTCCCCACATTTACTCCAACACTCTCCCCTATACTTCTCCTGTGTCCTGGGTTATAAAGTATCTGGTAAGATTCAGTCCAGCAAAAATCCCGCCACATACCAGAGCTGGAAGAAGTGGCCTGTACAGAGCAGATATTCAACCAATCTTCCTCTGAGATAAATCGGTTGGATTCTCTCTCCCATTTTAGTCTGATGTCATTTGTTGAGTGTAAGAGCTGTGGCTTTAATTCTTTACATAAAAACAATAACTTTGCGATTGTAATTACATGTGGTATTGAGATGAGTGGTTGATCGGATCAAAAGTAGATGAAAGAGACAATCCTGTTTATGTTTTAATCTCTTTTTTTTTTAGTCTCTTTTGTCCACTTTCAACCACTCCCCTGGGATCTGTTCTTTGTACCTTGTTTAAAAGGTCTGAGATGCTTTGACAGATGTTGTATCTTTTAATCATGATAACAAACCTCTGGCTAATGTGGTTCTTCAAACAAGTTTGTTAATGAGATTAAAATATCTTGATATATTTGTTTGGAGATCATTGCTCATGTTTGTTTTGAAGGACAGATCTATCAATCCTCAAAATCATGATCAGCAATGCTGCAATTGTCTGGTGGCAAGCCAACAGGGTAATGACATCATCTGAATAATATTGAATTATCAGCCATGTGAGCAAAATTATAAAAAACTCTAGTAAATAAATGATACACAATACATTTGTACCAAGAATAGTATTTGGACAGGTTTACACTTGTATGTGTCAAGAGTTTTGTATTTAGCAATTAATTTCATTTAACCTGTAGAGTGGATTTGATAGTGACAGCATTAAAATTGTCTTAACGGCAATCCCATGGCATAACTCACTATATAAATTATTTTGATTTATTTTGCTTTATTTTGATGGTCCATTTGAGTATTAGTAGACTGTCTGTTTAATATCTGTTGATACTGCTCCTTCAACAGACATTTAACTGACTATAAGAAACTTTGCAAGTACATGTCAACTTACACTAACCCTAACCCCAACCTAACAGTCTACTTATAATCTAATGAGAATTAGTTGGCATGTAGATGCAATGTAGGCAACCTTAATTCAACAGACAGACCATTAAAATAAAGTGTGACCAATATAAAAAAAAAAAAAAAGCATTTTGACATTTGACAAGTGGTCTGCACTTCCTGTGTGTCATCAAGTTACTCATATTATGTGTTTTTATTCAAAAATAAATCTGTCAGTTAGAATATTGGCCAATTCTATTATTATGCACTCTCAGAAATAAAAGTACAGATGCTGGAACGGAACCAACTCAAAGTATGCATTTGTGCTTAAAGTCCTAAAGGCAGGAATACCTTGAAATGTACTTATTAGTCCTTAAAATGATAAAAAAAAGTATGCTATATAAAGCCTTTGAAAAAGTATCATCCCATTTCTAAGTGTATATTACACACCAGTTTTTTAACTTATTTGAAAAACCATGATTGATTTCACATTATTGTTATTTTTCCTAATTCAACAAAATGAGATCGAATTGGATCACATGGATTGTGTCAAATCTTCAATAATCCAATCCAGCAAGTAATCCACGTTAAGTACAAAAACAGAAATTCACATTTTTCAGAGAGGAAATTCTGATATGGGCTTATTCTGATATTTCAGTGTAATATTGCAAAATAAATTCATGAAATTTACATATGAATGTAAAAAAAAACAATACTGAGGTTTTTTTAACAGGTTGCTTTTTTGTGGCTGTTTAAACACATTCACCCATGAGCTTCTACACTGTGACTACATTTACATGGATATCAGCAATCAAATTATTTGATCTAAATAAGACAATAATATGATTAAGATGTTAACATGAGTTGCTTGAATGTTCCTTTCATGATTCTGTTTTACATGTTATAGCACACAATTCGATTAACTTCATTGCGTCCCCACGCTATCCACTTTTTATGCTATTTCAGGCGTTTCATTTTTAATTTGTCGACGTTAACTTTAGTTTGGCACTTTCACTTTCATTCAGGAACATATCATGCATGACCCCCATGGCAAATGAGATATTAGATGCGAGTAAGGACTGCTGGAAGCAGAGATGGAGGATTTGAGTCACATGACTTGACTCAAGTCAGACTTAAGTAGCAAAAACTTAGGACTTCAGACTTGCTTGACAAATATCCAAAAAAAAGACTCTACTTGACTTGGACTTGAGTTACAGTAAATGACTGGAAATAAGTTGTTTTTGTTAAATAAAAAAACGTTTGTTATATATTATCAGGGCTTGACATTAACTTTTTTGATCACCAGCCACTGTGGCTAGTAGTTTTCCAACATTATTAGCCACTCGCCATTTTCACTAGTCACAATTTAATTGTTAGGAAAATATATTTTATACACATCAATTTGACTTTGACATGCTAAAACTACTTGATTTAGATTTTGGGTTATCTTCACATGCCCTCTCATTCATTTCACTTTTTGTGTGTCGTGTATGAGCTTGCTCAATAATCATGAGCAAATGGGTCATGGTTTCATAGTATTACAATTAGTTTTTATTTCACATAATTTTCAGCGCTCAAAATTAAGGATTTACCAAATTTATCTCTGACCACACCAAATATAAACAATTAATTATTTCTTAGCCACAAATTTTAAATGTGTCAAAACAAGCAATATATAGCTGTACACTATACTTTTTATTTAACAAAACATATGCACAGTAATCTGTCCTGGCTAAAGGTTCCAGATCACCAGCTAACTACACATAAATGGGGAGTTAATCTCCCATTAAAGCAATGCTATTGTAAAAAATGATAATTAAACCATATTAACGCAAAAAAAAGCAGGAAAAAAAAAACATACCATGTGATAATGAAAATATAAATAATCTCTTCAAAGAATAGTTAAAGCGAAAACAACAGGGCTGCTTATAATAAGTCAACTCTAGAAATCTTGAAAGCAGCAAGACATGTGGGTGCATGTTCATCACATTTTGTCTAGTCTATTTGAAAGAGAACCGATCACATCAGTTGTAATTCTAGACACAGTTGCTTCACGCAAGGAAACGGAAGCGCGCATGCGTTTTAAACAGTCTCACGCATCACCTCAGCTGTTAGCGCAAGTGATGACCCTTTAATTCGGTATTCACCTTCTTTCTATTGCTCACGCAAATGCAATTATTGTCGTCAGTCGTGTTGCTTCTCAATTCTACGATCGCCTTTGCATGCATTTTGGACCATCTTTATTATTGAACTCTGCATTTAAGAATTATTAGCCGGGAAAATTAGTTTCAACCAGCCAAAGTGGCTAGTGGGAGTGTCTGTCTTACCTGCCACCGCTGAAATCTGCGGGTGCATTTGGCGGGTGTTAATGTCAAGCCCTGTATATTGTGCATTACATACAAAACTGAAAGTTATATATGTAAATAAAAATTGCAAAAGAAATTGCAAAGGTTCAAAAATCGACAAAAAGTTGATTGACTTGAAAGTGACTTGCTAGAACAAGCTACGACTTGAACTGAGATGAGCAGTGACTCAACTTGCCTTAGACAAAAATTGACTTGACTTGCTTGAGAGTTAAGGTTATGACTTGAGACTTGCACATGTGTGACTTACTCCCACCTCTGGCTGGAAGAGTGTTGCGTTAATGGAATTTGATACCGCACGCTGAAAGGGAGAAAAAACCTCTGCATTTCGCCGTGAACACTGTATATTTGTCTGTGGTCTTTCACTGACTAGGTAGGTGAAGAGAATAGTGTCAAACAGCCATGTGTATAGACTATCCTGTCACAAAATGCAGCGAAAATCCTACACAAGGGTAATAGTTAGATGGCTGTGTTTGCATGTCTGTACTGCACATCAATAATGTGACTAAAATTGGCATACTCCACATGTCTTAATCCAATTTCTGTTTAGTTTGATTATGACCTTATTCGGATTAATGAAAAAAAGAAAAAAAAATGCTGTTTACATGGTAGACTCTTAATCAGAGTGTTGTCTTAATCATTAAAATCGGATTATTGGTGGCCATGTAAACGTACTCAATGAAAGCATTAAAAACGGATATTCAAAAACATCTAAATTGTCAAACGCAGACAAGTTCAAAGCTATTTAGACCCATTTTACACCAGCATTTAGTATCACCCTCTTGCGACTTGTCAACCAAATTGCATCTTAATACCAGGTGCAAACAGGTCTTCAGAGTCATTCCTTTGGGAGTCATCATACTTTATGCTACACACTTTATATTCAGAAATAGTGTTGCCAAATCGTAATCCAGCAAACACCGTCAGACCATTTCAACATCAGTATCCACATTAATAATTCGCCCCCACTAACCAAACATCTCTCACCTCAAGGGTTAGTTCATTCTTCTCTCTGTCTCCAAATGGATCAGGCTGACTGACCACATCTTTGAGATATTCGTCTACAAAATGCATAGTAGGGGCAAACTTTCTCTTCATCTCTTCTCTGGACGTGTCTCTGAACTCATAGTCATACCTGAGCAGCAAACGAACATTTAGTCGAGCCAAAACAACATACTGCAGTTTGACAAATACATTCAGAAGTAAAACGTGGCAAAAAGTGCTTGTCTTACTCATTGACAGAGATCTTGGAGGGTATTTCGGTCCAGAGACGAGCATAGCGAACAGGCACCACAGCCTCCTGCGGGTCACGGTCCACATGCATGTGCAGCATTAGACGACAAAAAGAGGCACGCAGGTTGTAAGGCAGGCAGTCGTCGAACATGCAGCGCAGGATTAGATCTACTGGTAGTGGAATGGAAATCTGATTGATGGCCAGATACTGCCGGTCCAGGCACATTTTAGCAAAGAGATTGAGTTGACACCTGTGAAAGATTGAATAGGTCACTTGACTAAACATTATGTTCCCGTAAGGGACCTCAAAATGATTATAAATTTGAGCCCAAAATGATTATTATACTTACTTAGAATTTACTCATTGAAATGTAGGCAATTTGTTTTTCCTCCAGAAGAGCATTATAGACATTATAGAAGATTTTTAAAAGCAACTATCATTCTTGGTGATTTGTTAAATGCAATTCATCAGCTGCTGTCACAATGTAAATTAATATTCAGGAATTCTGATGATACATACACACATCTATGGGATGTACATGTACACATACACTACCAGACAAAAGTTGTCGTCTATCTAAGTTTTAGAA
The DNA here is from genome assembly GCF_903798145.1 of Danio aesculapii. Classification (NCBI taxonomy): domain Eukaryota; kingdom Metazoa; phylum Chordata; class Actinopteri; order Cypriniformes; family Danionidae; genus Danio; species Danio aesculapii. The sequence continues at coordinate 42,687,812 of NC_079452.1, read as the reverse complement.
ACAAAAAATAACGACTTCTAGTTGACCTTTTGGAATCAGAAGTGGCTTATGTGAAAGGAAAAGGCCTCTAGATTATGCTTATTTTACCAAAATAAAATATGATCATGCCTTGATTTTTTATTATTTAATTAGGAAATTAAGGTCTGACTCTGCTTAGACAAAAGTCTGGTCATTTAACAGAAATAATGTACAGAATAGAATATAAAGTCATGCTGCAGTGGAAAAAGCATTGATGTTGTGTATGACTCTCATGAGCTTGGACGGCTGCATCCATACATCTTTGCAATGACTCAAAGTCATCTGAGATGGCAAAGAAAGAGTTCTTGCAGGACACCCAGAGTTCATCAAGATTCTTCATATTCATCTTCAATGCCTCCTCCTTCATCTAACCCCAGACATGCTCAATAATGTTCATGTCTGGTGACTGGGCTGGCCAACCAGCCAGGAACTTTGATGTGGAGGCTGAAGTATGAGAAGGAGCGCTATCCTGCTTAAGAATTTGCCCTCTTCTGTGGTTTGTAAATGTCTTGATATCTCAGGCTGTTGATGTCGCCATCCATTCTGCAGATCATCCATTCTGCAGACCAAACCATGCTTTTTCCTTCATCAAACTCGACTGATTTCTGTGAGAATCTTAGGTTCATGCGGGTTCCAATAGGTTTTCTGCAGTATTTGTGATGATTGGGATGCAGTTTAACAGATGATTCGTTGAAAGAATCTACCTTCTGTCACTTTTCCAAATGATTAACTAAAAGTCGTTATTATTTGTTGCTTTTACAACTGGGACCGACTACAAGACTTTTGTCAGGCAATGTATACTTAATTATGTGACAAGAGGTTAATATTACTGGTATTAATTTAGTTTTGCCTGTATATGCTTTTTTAAACTCATAAAGCCATTGTTTTGTATTTTATTAAATAACCAAGAATAATGGTTTTAACTCAAAATCGCATACATAAAAAAAATCAAAGGATCCTATATTTAAGGTCAGCAATGTTTCAGTACTCAGAAAACATAAAATACAAATGAGAAATTGTAAAGTTTTTTAAAAAATAAAGTAAAAAAACAACAAAAAAACAAACAATTAAATATGTTACAGGAGCCACTTGTATTAATATTATTTTCATGGTTTTATTTTACTACTCTTAGATTAAGGGTAATCATTGATTTACATTTTATCAATTAACAAGAACTGCGATTTAAGGGAAAACTATTCTAATGAAGAAAAAAACAAGTCACCTATATCTGGAATGGCAGCAGCAACTGTTGTTTTTTGAGAAGGATCTGGCTTAAGAGACGGTAAAGTTGCAAGCTGAGCTACATGCAATGATTTTAATGCATACAACTAACCCCACCACTAACTCTACCCCTCACAGTGATGTCACTAGCTCCATTGAGTGCATTGTGTCTGAGACTGCATGTCTCAGCTTGCATATGCAAGTCTGCAGTCAGATACTACTGAGTTTTTCAGATAATAACTCTTAAAGTAAAATAAAGGAAAATAAAGTAAAGGTAAGGTAAAGTAAAAGTAAAGTAAAAGCAGAGTAAAAGAAAAGTATAGTAAAAAGTGAAGTAAAAGTAAAGTTAAGTTAAGTTAAAGTAAAAGTAAAGTAGAGTAAAAGTAAAGTAAAAGTAAAGGTAAAGTAAAAGTAGAGTAAAAGTAAAGTAAAAGTAAAGGTAAAGTAAAGTAAATTAAAAGTAAAAGTAAAGTAAAGTAAAAGTCAAGTAAAGTAAAAGTAAAGTAAAGTAAAGTAAAAGTAAAAGTAAAAGTAAAGTAAAGTAAAAGTCAAGTAAAAGTAAAAGTAAAAGTAAAAGTAAAGTAAAGTAAAGTAAAGTAAAGTAAAGTAAAGTAACTAAAAGTAAAAGTAAAGTAAATTAAAAGTAAATTAAAAGTAAAAGTAAAGTAAAGTAGAAGTAAAAGTAGAGTAAAATAAAGTAAAGTAAAAGTAAAAATAAAAGTAAAGATAAAAGTCTCCAGATGTGGTTTTACTATTACCTGTAATAGGTGATGATGTCAGTGTCCAACTTTTGTCCATCCTTGGCATCCTGTGCCAGGTGGCGAATGGACTTCCCATGAGGCTCTTTGTGGTGATCAATCCAGTACAGCCACACCTCTTCATCCTCAACATCATCATGGAGTAAAGACGACTCCAGAGAGGTCTCTGTGTGCTGGATCAGTCTAAAGAAACACAAGATCTCCTCATATATCATAACACAAATGCAAAATCACACTTGATAATAGCTTTATATGCTTTCATTGTTATACAGCCAATCTAGGCAGAGCAAATCTCACTTGGTCTGAATGAGGATGTCTGCATTTGTGGGGTTCAACATGAACTTGCAAATCAGCTCCTGAGTGACAGGAATGGCAGTTTTGTTGGACACACAGAGGTCAGATAAGTAATCCAGAAACCTGTGGAAAAGATGCAAACAAACATTCAATTAACTGTGGAATCTACACTAATCAATGTTTGTGAATGTGTAAAGCTCTGGGTCAGACCTGGGCTCACGGTTCCTGCGCAGAAGTTTGACAAAAGTCTCGATCTCACGTGCCGTGATGTGCTTCTCTAAAAGCTTTCGGTTGTTGTGCAGGAGAGCAGTGATCGTGTCTTCAGCCAAGATTTCATAGCCAATCTGAGCCTGCATGATTGAAAAGTTCTTGGCTATGTACTCCTGTTAAAAAAAAAAAAAGACATATATTAGTCTTATATTATTATATCATATTAAAAATGACACATGTATTAGTCTTATATTATTATATCATATTAAAAATGACACATGTATTAGTCTTATATTATTATATCATATTAAAAATGACACATGTATTAGTCTTATATTATTATATCATATTAAAAATTACACATGTATTAGTCTTATATTATTATATCATATTAAAAATGACACATGTATTAGTCTTATATTATTATATCATATTAAAAATGACACATGTATTAGTCTTATATTATTATATCATATTAAAAATTACACATGTATTAGTCTTATATTATTATATCATATTAAAAATTGCACATGTATTAGTCTTATATTATTATATCATATTAAAAATTACACATGTATTAGTCTTATATTATTATATCATATTAAAAATTACACATGTATTAGTCTTATATTATTATATCATATTAAAAATTACACATGTATTAGTCTTATATTATTATATCATATTAAAAATGACACATGTATTAGTCTTATATTATTATATCATATTAAAAATTACACATGTATTAGTCTTATATTATTATATCATATTAAAAATTGCACATGTATTAGTCTCGGCACCTGATTAAAGGGATAGTTCACACAAAAATGAAAATCCTGTAATCATTTACATTTAAGAACATTAACAGGGGGAACCATCATTGACATCCATAATATTTTTGTTCCTACTATGGAAATGAATGGCTGATTTTTTCCAACATTCTTCATTATGTCTTCCCTTGATTTTCAACAGAAGAAAGAAATCCATTGAAAGGTAAGAACCACTTGATTGAGAGTAAATGATGAGGAACTTTTCAGTTTAAGGCAAACTATCCCTTTAATAAGAGTTAATAATTGGAGGTTTTCATTGCCTGATTCTTGCGGTAGTCTTGTTGGGAATGGCGCAGGGTTCTGTAGCACAACTGTAGCATGTACTTAAATGCAGAGTTGCGCTGCTCACCCACATCTTCCAGCTTTGGCATGGGTGAGTCTTTAACCTCAGAAAATGGGGCTTTCAGAATCCCAAAGATCTGCAAGTGTAAATATTGCAGTCAGGAATTTATCATTTAATTTAGCTGTGATTCTCAAAGAATCAACTTCAAACCTGTGCCAGGATGTTCTGCTCTCTCATGAGTTTCTGCCTCTCTCTGTTGGGGTTCGATATAACCACAGACAAAACGTCCTGTCCGTTGTTCGGCACATCACCCACAAAAAAGATAAGATCTTCCAAAAGCTTAATAGTAAACCTAAACATATACATTTAACACTTAATACATTTACAAATGTACACTGACTAGACATTTTATGAGGTAGCCAACTACACAACTGCTTGTTAAAACAAATATGTAATCAGCCAACATGCATTTAGGGATGTACTGTAGCTGTAGTCAGGATGATCTGCTGAAATCTGATAATCCTTTATTTCTGCCACAACATTTGGAAATTGCTATTTAGGGCTCTTTTTTATCACTCATTTTATCACTATGGCACTCATTTTGTCAGGAAACTTTTTAAAATCCATTCCTCAAAAAATGAAGGCACTTCTGAAGACAAAAGTGGACAAGGTGCACCTAATAAAGTGGCCAGTGAGTATATAACTGATCTCATTATTCACTTGCGTAAATGTCAGCATGGAGAGAAAAAAAAAAGTTCCACCAGAGCATTTATACTACAGGCACAGATCCTGCCTTCTCTAACTTTAACTTAATTAATATAAAGGTGTGATTGAATAATCATGTGTTTGTCAATACTGTGAACTATATATTATAAAATGATTGGTTTTCAAGTAAACAAAGAGTACAACTAGCAGTCAGAAATGACAAATATTTGTAAAAGTAAAATATGCGAGTTTAAAAAAAATAATAAAAAGTCAGGGGGAAAAAAAGAGAGCAAAAATACGAGAGTTTTCTTAGAAAATATTAGTGTCTAGTCACCCTAATAACAGGGTTGGGCGATGTCGACCAATTTGACATCAGACGATGTCTAATGTGATGGACAATGGCTTCATTGTCATAGGCGGCAGTGAATTAATTATTTATGAATAATTAATCAATTCATAACGATATTTGTAGCCTACGGTTTCAATTACCTGATCCTGCATGCTCTGTTTTACCCAAAACCAAATCATCAATAAATAAAAGTTACACACAAATTACCACCTGTCAATCACCTTTTCTGTGGGACTCTGACATGAATAACCAGAGCGATCTCTGTTGTTATAATGGCATCAACACACAGTATCTGAGCATTGGCATTGGCATTGAAATGGCATTGGCCCAACCAACAGTCTCTGAGGTTTGCGCTCAAAGTACAAGCGTAAAAACGAAAAATTGAAGCAGTGTACTGATGCTGTGACTGACTGCTGGAGCTCAGACACGAGCATACGCTGCAGCATGACAGAGTGTGTGTGTTCACGTGATGTGCGTTTTCAGCGGTATAGTGTGGAAGGAGGGCTTTTCAAAAATGCTAAATGAAACGCCAGTGTGGACGTGGATTGTTTTCTGTCTAAAATGCCAGTTTAAAACCAAGAAAAATAATTCGTGTAAATGGGGCCTAAGTGTGTATTTTCATGAGCAGGTTACGATGCCGGCTCAGCATCGTCATGAGCCAGTCTATTGACCCAACCTTACCCAATAAACATTCCATTATGCCTTTACAATCAACACTAATATGACAACACCTTAAATGATTAGTTCACACAAAAAATAAAACTCTGTCATTGATTACTCACTTTCATGCTTTCCTACAATCTCCTGAGATCTTTGTTCATCTTCAGAACACAAGTTAAGACATTTTAGATCAAATCTGATAATTGCTTTTACAGTTTTTTGGCACACAAAAGTGTTCTTGGAGCTTCGTATGATTGCAGTTGAACCACTAAAGTGACATTGAATGTTTTGACAATGTTTATGCTTCCTTTTGTGGTCTATGGAGGATGAGAGAGCTCTCAGATTCCATCTAAAATGTCTTAATTTGTGTTCTGAAGATCTCAGTCTGAAGTTTGAAGCTCTCATGTGATTGAAACAACATGAGGCTGAGTAATAAATAACAGAATTTTCATTTTTGGATGATCTAACTCTTTAACCTATTCAAACACGTCCAGTGAATACAATGTTACCTGCGTTCATTTGCTGCAGCGTAGTTGCTGATCCCCAATATACGTACAAATGACTCCAGAACTTTGTTTGCATCATTGGCAAAGTCCAGGTCTCTGACCTCAGAGAGGGGCACAGAATTAATGGAGAACGCCTCCTTGTCCTCCTTCATGTGGCACGTGCCAATCTGTTTGAATGAACAGAGAAATCACATGAGTTTCAAGAACAAGAGAAACTAAAGAAAAACTAAAGGTAATATCAAACCTTGAGCATAACTGGTCGTTCCTCCTCAACATCAATGGGAATGTTAGTACTGGTCACCCAAGTATTTGTGCACAAGTTCCTGAGTCTCACATAAGAGTTCCTAAAAAATTCAAATAAAAAGATTTTAATGTTTAGGTCATAGAAGCACTCAATTGTACAGAATGTCTAGCACAGTGTAGACACTTTTCTTTGTTATTAAAGTTTTGCATTATTTAATTTATTTGGATACGATAAAAAAATTTGCTGTCAATTGTTCTGTTTTGTTTGTTTCTTTAAACCTTGCACACTGTTCAAATGTACTACCCTTTTGTTAAATTTCACGAAATTAAACTGCTGTAAAACTGCATCAGATAAATATTTTTTTCAAATTTTGTTTCAATAAATCTGTTAATCAACCTCAGTCCTGACCAAAACTACTTATTTTTTTAGAAAATTACAGGATTTTAACTCTTTAGTTTCCAAGGTCACAGATTATGTCACTGATTTGGTGAAAACAACACACAAAATGACACATTTTTAAAATAAAAAGTAATTGTGGACTGGATTTTTTTAACCCTTTTATCACAGTTTTGAACATGTGAACGATTAGTAACAACATTGGCTTTTATGCATCGTTGGATTTTATTTTTTTCTCATTACTGTACTGATGGTGGCTGTTTTTGCCCCATTGACTTCCATTATAACCACATTTGATGGTGCCTAAATACACAGTCTTTGTTTTTACTCCATGTAGTTCTGACAGCTGAGATGCATATTTTGATTTTCTCAGACACAGCAAGGTCACACACTCAGACACACATACACACACTTTAATTAGCTGTTATATTCCATATCTAAAGGGTTAATGGTGCCAACTGATGATCAACAGTAAAAATTCTAACATTTTACTTCTTTCCAACAGGGAAAACCACCAACAATCAAAATTGCATGATTATATGGTGTCATAGTTTTGTAATCAAAAAATGTGGTTATAATGTAATCAATGGGGCAAAACCAGCCACCAGCAGTAAATTGGGGAGAAAAAAATGATAATCCATCAAAAACAATGCATCAAAGGCAATGTTGTTAGACATGTCCAAGACTTTAATAAAAGGTCAAAAAAATTTAGTCCACAATTACATTTCATATTGAAAAAACGTTACTTTGTCTGTTTTTTCACCAAATCAGTGACATAATTTGTGAATGTGGCAATTAAAGAGTTAAAATCCTGTAATTTTTCTAAGCAATTTAGTAGTTTTCATCAGGACTGAGGTTGATTAACAGATTTACGCAAAAACAAAAAACAAAAAAATTTGAAAATAAAAATTATCTGATGCATTTTTACCGCAGTTTAATTCAGTGGATTTTATCATTAACGTAACAAAAGTGTAGTAAATTTGCCTAGAGTGTATCGATTTTCAAAGCATTCTCTCAAAATGTGTCAAAATAACATTTGTCACCAAAAATTGTTCCGCTAGCTGAATAGTTAGTTTTTATATTGTCAATACATTTGAATTTAGTTTTTATATATATATTTAGTTTCAGTAATTCTATTATAACAGAGTTTACAAAACATGTCCAGAGTAAACAAAAGCAAAGTTTATTAAAGATCATGTATAACATGTAGTTAAACATCTCTAGTTAAAATATTTTGGCAAATTAGTTTGTAAAAGCGTCAACTACTGCTACTTCTCCAAACATTCACTGGTCAGATTTTCTTTACCTCAGGATGAGTGCTTATCACTTTTTTTTATTTCAGCTAGTTTTTTCCAGTTACTGTTTTTAATTCCAGCTAGTTTCAGTTTTTCATTTACTGTGAGATTTAGATTTGATTGCAGTTAATGAATGTGAAATAAAGTATGTTTTCTGGGCAGTAATTTTAGTCTTCGCTTTTATTTACTAAAATATTCTTGCTCTTTTTCTCACTGATAGCACTTGACAACGACTTGAATAAAATGAAACCTGGACAAATGGTTTCATAAGTACATTTTAAAATCCAAACGGCTCTAACGGCTTTATGAGCACTTGAATGCACTCATTCCACAATCATTAAAACACTGTATTCTCTTTCAAAGCCTTTCATTTTCACACCTTGATCTCTCAGCTTGCACTTTTAGCCGCAATAGGAACTTTGCATTGCCTTTTTAAGGTGGATCACCTGCACTGTTCCTCATTTTTGATAAAAGTGTTATATAAATATATGCAATATAAATGCACATCCAGTGTGAAGCTGTACTCTGCTCTCATGGGTTTTTTCATGGATGAAAGTAATTTCACCGTGGAACAACTAACCTGGGGACCAGGCAGTCTGCCCGCTGTAAGGTGGTGGCATCCAGTTCAAAGAGAGATGCGATGTCATTGCCGTGGGGCACTGCAACCAGTGTGTAGGGGATCTTGTCAGCCTGCCACTTCTTTTTAGAGTACAAAGACTCTGTGTTGGTCTGAGGTTTGCAGAGAGAGAGAGAGAGAGACCAGGGAAGGTCACATTGGTGTATAAAAAACCCACAAAGCAAACACCACTAAGTCTGCATGCACCACTAGAACTGCTTTTAAAAATACTTATTGGGAAATTACGAGTTACTGTATATAGTTTGAAGGTTTCTTAAATATCAGTTCAGAGATCAAAAACAGTGAATAGAAAAAAATAGACTGGTAATAATAACTGACAAGTTAAAGGCTTTGTTGCACATCAACAAATTAAAATAAAGAGCATGTTTCAGATGAATTACAATAGTTTGTTTGTATAGAGGGAAACACGGAGACTCAGTGGTTAGAACTGTCGCCTCACAGCAAGAAGGTTACTGGTTTAAGTCCCAGTTGGACCAGTTGGCGTTTCTGTGTGGAGTTTGCATGTTCTCCCCACGTTTGTGTGGGTTTCCCCCTTGTACTCCGGTTTCCCCCACAGTCCAAAGACATGTGCTATAGGTGAATTGAATAAACTAAATTGGCCGTAGTGTGTGTGAATGAGTGTGTATGGATGTTTCCCAGAGATGAGTTGCAGCTGGAAAGACATCTGCTGTGTAAAACATATGCTGGATAAGTTGGCGGTTCATTCTGTTGTGGTGACCCCAGATTAATAAAAGGACTAAGCCTGGAAATGAATGAATGAATGTTTGTATAGAACATTCATTCAATTATTTTCTTTTCGGCTTAGTCCCTTTATTAATCTACAGTCACCACAGCGGAATGAACCGCCAACTTTTTACGCAGCGGATACCCTTCCAGCCGCAACCCATGTCTGGGAAATTGTATAGAACAAAAAGTACAAAAACTGTTGGGTTATGTGAAAATACAAAACCAAATCCAACATATGAATCCAATACATGTAGGAGTGAAAATTATGATATGCATTTGCTTATTTGGAAAAACATGTCTTTCACCAAAGAAGGTCTATACTGACTCCAAAGGCAGATACTGATAAGATAAGGGCCTGGTGTGTGGACTTTGGGGGCTTTACGATGTGGTCACGTGTTGATTGGTCAGTTTGAATTTCTCAGCATTTGGGCTTTAGTCACATGGTCAAGAAAGAAACAAAATAGGCTAACTTCTGGGCCTGCTCTCTTTGTCTCTCTCTCCCTCCCCCTGTGTCTCTCCTTCTACCTCTGATAACTTTAATTTTACATTTAAGCTGGGTACAATTTATATCATATGTTTTATCATTTCATATTTTATCATTTTATACAGTTATTTGTAATTAATTCAGTTGTAACCATAGATAATTATTGTCATTAAATCATCTCATTTTCAAGTATTTGTGAATTACTTTTGATTTAACATCAACACTTAACTGTTCCATATTGCAATACAATACAATCACATAATATCAACGCTCTCCCACATTTTAAGCTATTAATACTGCCCTTATTTGCGTTTTTGGTATAAGATTGCAGAAGAATGGTTTGACTAGAATGTACAGTTTCTTACCATCAATACTGATATTTTTTTAACCAATCGGCAGAACTATAGTTCGAACCGCTGTACTTTAAAACACATTCTTACATACATATAAAAGTACATTAACACGTATAAAATAGCATCTCGCCAATGCAATAACAACAACAATGCCTCAAACTGTACAAACTGAATACATTAAATAAAAATTAAATCCAATACATATAAGACACAATAAATTAAAATGTACATATATACATTATGTGATGGTGTGGAGAGACCCCCCCTCATGATTATGAAGCGCTTTGGGTGTATGGCCATATGCAATAAATGCACTATATAAATACATATTACTTATTAAATATATACACAATAAATAAATGTACATATATACACATTAATTAAATACATTAAATAAAAATTGAATCCAAAACATAAATAACTACATTAATACATATAAAAAAAAACATTAATACATATAAAATACAATCTCGACCATTCAATAACAACAACGCCACAAACTGTACAAACTAATTAAATTAAATAAAAACTAAATCCAATACATATAAAATACATTGATACATAATAAATAAATAAATAAATAAAATAGCATCTCGACCGTGCAATAACAACAACGCCTCAAACTGTAGGGATTAAATTCAATTAAAATTATATTAATTTAAATAAATATATGTTTTTGAAAATATTAAATTATTATTATATTGACAAAGTATTATATTAATATAAATAAATTATACAATAAAACATTTAATTAAAATAAAATATAAAACATTTAAATAAAAATTAAATTAAATTAAATTAAATTAAATTAAATTAAATTAAATTAAATTAAATTAAATTAAATTAAATTAAATTAAATTAAATTAAATTAAATTAAATTAAATTAAATACTTCTGGTGAAAGTCTAAAGCTCTTTGTTGGTGTAACATGTTTAAAACAAGATTCATTCATTCATTTATTTTCTTTTCAGCTTAGTCCCTTTATTTATCAGAGGTCGCCACAGTAGAATGAACCACCAGTTTATCCAGGATATATTTTACGCAGCGGATGCCCTTCTAGCCGCAACCCATCACCGGGAAACACCCATACATTCTTACATTCACACACATACACTACGGCCAATTTAGCTTATTCAATTCACCTATAGCACATGTCTTTGGACTGTGGGGGAAACCGGAGCACACGGAGGAAACCCACGGCAACACGGAACATGCAAACTCCATACAGAAATGCCAACTGACCCAGCCTGTGCTCACAACAGTGACTGTTGCTGTGAGGCGATTGTGCTACCCACCGAGTCACCAAAAACAAGATTTAAATGCTGTTTTTTTTTTTTTAATTAAGTGATTTTAAGTGATTAACTTACATTAATTTCATCTAAACATATTTACAAACTGTGTGTTTGGTGACACAACCCCTGACTTTCACAGTATGTGCATTTCTGTACACACAATATTTGCTTGTTTCGATACACTCACTTAAGTAGGAATTAATTTGTGCATTATACAATGACGATGCCAATCTAATAATGGCTCAAGCTCAAGTACGCATAGATCCAACAAAAACCAAGAGGAACACCCAAAGGTCATCTACAGTGTGGACACTATGCAGAACCGCATCTGTGACACAGAGTGTTTTTTTCACCTAGAGCTTTTATGATGGAGGGCTATTTGGAGAGCAGCATTAGAAATTCTCCTCTGCTTCGACTCTCTGCAGCTCCTCTGACTCAGACATCACGTCTGCCTGACTCTCACGGGGCTCCCCCAGATTCAGACATTATGTAAGGAGCCCCCTCTGTGCGCGTGCGTGCGTGTGTGTGCGCGTGTTTGTCTGTGAGGCTGCTCAAGCAGAATGCTAATACAGCGGAAAGGTGCAGTGAGAGATACAGGCTGAAGGAAGGGGAAAAAAAACATTATCCAGAGAGTAGGAGGACGAGATTTGCGCGGGTCTGTCTGTTGCAGCGTGAAGGAGGGGAGAGAAACCATTACGTAATAGAGAAGTTGTGCAGGAGAGTTGAGTTGAGCTGAGCCGCAATGCTGTGCAGCAGAGACACTTCACTTCAGTCAGGTGATATCTTCAGTTTAAAGTACACATGAAATCAAAACTAATCATATTGATTTTGTTAGCTCACGTTGCTATTACTGTGGTGAACAATTCATCTGTGCATGTCATTAAGAAAATAAAAATAGCTTGCCCTTTTAATCTATAATTGAAAATGAACTTGCTGTTTATTTTCAGTTCAATTTTCAGATTACATCTGTCTGAGGAATTGGGCGTGGCTAATATACCTAACCACGCCCCTCCAAGAGTCAGTTTGACAGCGGTATGACAACCCACAGAAATGGTGAGGAGGAGGTGTCTGTTAGATTGTAATAACTCTCCCAAAACCCGTTCCCCATCTTCCTGAATGAAATCCCTACTTTACTACATCCAATCAGCTCGCAGTAGAAAAAAAACAAGCCAAACCCACCGTTTTGTCATTTAATTTTCTCTTTCTCTAGAAACTGCACTACAATACAGAAAAAAACAGTAGCAGGTTCCGGTTCATGCAGACTTTACACTACATCAGCAAACAGAACTCTTTTATATTTGGTTTGTTCTTTTAGTCTTGACTCAATCTTCAACCAAATCCTCTTTTAGGTACATGGCATGCTCTGATTGTTGACTAATTGAGACAACTTTACGGAGTCTGCCATATTTCATAATGATTAGCCATTGAGATTCGATGTTACAAACGGCTGAAGTTTGATTGGCTGCTTCTGGCATTATGGGCCTTATCATACACCTGGTGGGAATTGTTATTCATGACAATTTGCATTTGTATAATGTTATTATTATTATTAGTAGAAGTAGTAGTAGTAGTAGTAGTTGTAGTAGTGGTGTTTTTTATTAGAACAAACATAAATTTGCATATAATAAATACTAAGTTTGGATTTGTCCACCTGTTGGGTTTTGAAGATGAATGCATCACCATATGAGGCATAAGAATAGAACGTGTGTCTGGACATAGGTCAGTTTTTTGACCACACTTTGTTATTACTGTTCATTTATTCCTTTTCTGGAAATTAGACCCGAATTCAGAAATAGTTCTGAAACAAATCTTTGCGCTTAAACTAAATTAAATATATAGCCTAATGGATGTCTTAAGGTGGAGTGAGTTTCCACCGTTTCCTTATCCACGAAAGTGAAGGAGTAAAGTAAAGAGTAAAAGTAAAGTGAAGAAAAAGTAAGGCCAAATGGAGGAGGCCTAATGGAGGAGACTGATACTATCCTCGCACAGATGGTCTGTTTAACGCTTTTCTTGCTAATAAAGCGTTCAGTTTTTCCACTTACAAAGTTCGCCATGTAAATAGCAAATGCGCCATGGCGCAAAGCAACTGGCTGAGAGTTGTGATTCTGATTGGTTTAATGCACGTTATACTCAAAACACACCCATACTGTAACTCATTAGGAAAATAAGCACTACCCTGGTAGACCATGTGCCAGGGCACAGACTATATTTTTCTGTCCTTAAAATAGCAAAAGTGGATTGAGACATACCCTTAATGCTTTTGAACAATGCGCTTTAGAATTTGCGCTTAAATCGTTAAAATACAGCCCTACGTATTTGGGCATCTAAGTAATATTTGAATCGTTACATTAACAATTAGTCATTTGGCAGATGCTTTTCTCTAAAGCGACTAACAATTGAGGAAGCATTCAGTGATTCAACAAGAAGAGGCAATACAAAAAAGAAGTGCAAACTATTCAAATGAACTGTTAATGCTCAGAGAATTAAGTGCTAGAGTTTTTTTAAAGAGAGAAATATGCTTCTACAGGTGGTTTGTCAAGCCCACTTGTTTTGAGACTGTCATATAACTATAAGCTCCAGATAATACTGTAAAACTAAAATGGGCCGAATTTTACATTACTTGGTGTGTCCTTACTTAAGAATTTTTGTTTGTAAATATATATGCATCTACTTTATTTCAGAAAAAATTAAATAAAAACAGTAAAAAGTAGTTTTCACATGTTCAATTTTTAATTCCATCAAGTAAAATTGCACTCAAAGAGAAACTTACCTCATTTTTTGTGGTTATACTGTCGGTACGATCTTTGAAATCAGGATTCACCTGAAACACAACCAGAAGTGTTAATGTAGGCCCTACAGCATAAACACAGACAGACAGACAGACAGACAGACAGACAGACAGACAGACAGACAGACAGACAGACAGACAGACACACACACACACACACACACACACACACACACACACACACACACAGATGAGTTCAGAATTTGTATACAAGACAATAACCCCTCTGTCTGTCCTGTGCACAGTAAATGACTGTGACTGATTCTGCACCACTGTGACAATAACATTGAAAACACTGCCACCTGCAGTCCGTCTTCCCGAAAATATCAAATATAAAAGCTTTTATTCATAATATTTCACAGTTTAAGAGAGTAAGTTCTCAATTACAGGTAAACTAAAAGACCAGTCAGACCTCAACAGAAGTACCACATTTTGTTAATAATATGACAATTCCCAGTTAGTATTATAGTAGTATATGTACACACAACTGATATATATATATCAGAATTATTGGCCCCCCTTTGAACTTTTTTCTTTTCTATCTTTTTCAAATATTTCCCAAATTATGTTTAACAGAGCAAGGAAATTTAATTTAATAATTCTGACTTCAACAGTATATATATATATATATATATATATATATATATATATATATATATATATATATATATATATATATATATATATATATATATATATATATATATACATACATATACACATATATATACACACACACACACACATATTTATACACATACACATTTCATACATAATACATTCTAATATGAATGTTCATATTAGAATATATATTCTAATATGAGTTAAGATTTATTTAATGAAGAGAAATCTCAAAAGTTTAAGTTGAAATACTTTGTGAAGCTATAAATGTCTATACTGCACCTTCTAAAGCAACTTTGCAAAATATAACAAAAAAATTACTTATAAATATATATTTTAAATCGCAGATATTTCAGTAAAATAGAAACAAACAGAACCAAATGACACTACTGTTGATGCACAGTAAATGCACAAAGCTACAATAATTAATCATCATATCATAAAGTAGCTCAGCCTGATCTCAGGAGAATTTGATGAGAAATGAAAAATTTATTTGATATGAAGATCTCCTTTAAGGGACAGCTTAGTTTATCCAAAAACTCTCAATTCTGTCATCAATTACTCACCCTTCACTTAAAAAAACAGTTTGAGTTTCTTCCATCTGTTAAATACAAAAGAAGATATTTTGAAGTATGTTGGAAACCAGAAGCCATTGGTGTCTATTGTATTTCTTATACAGCAGTCTAGGTATGGCTACATTCTTCAAAATATCTTCTTTTGTGTTTTAACATAAAAAAGAATCTCAAACCAGTTCTAAAAAGTGAAAGGTGAGTGAACAGTGAACACATTTTCAGTTTTGGGTAAAACATCTATTCAATATTTCTGTTGCCCACAATTAACAATAGACTTATTAAAGAAAACTCATTCCCACATTCTTCTGGTATCAGCTTTTAGATACAGTGTTCCTGATTTCAGGGTCAGTGGAGTACAAACTTTAAAAAGTCACCCTACTGAGTGAGTTTTACCACTCTAGGAAATGTTTCATATGTGGTGCACAATAAAAATAAACCACAGGCCTTCACACCAACCACACCATGGCGAATCATATACAATGTTAACAGCTCTTTAACCATGACTCAATCATGCAAATAAGGGAGAGGAGACAGCCAGGATGAGTTTCGTTGAAAAAACAAACAATGAGAGCCTGCATGTGTACCTTCAATTCAATTTCAGTGTATTTGTATAGCACTTTTCACAATACGTATTGTTTTAAAAAAAGTTTTACAAAAGGTGCACATTATAGCATCACAATCAAAATCAGAAAAGTTAAGTTATTAGTTAACGTTATAACTTCATTAGTTGCTAATTACTTTAGCTTATTATCTTGTAAATAATAGCTTTTTAACAGTTAATATTATTATAAGCACAGCTATCCTGCAGTTATATAGAATATAGGTGATGTCATTGTGTACATGTTGAATGAAGTGTATTTGTGTATGAAACGTTTTTGTATTAAGCATTACCTCTGCAGCAAGGTAGTGTCCTGTGGCGAGGTGTTTAAACCGAAACAGGCTGTTCCACTGGCCAGCGCCTCCTCGACACGGGTCATAGTGGACAACCTAAATCGCACAGAAAACATATCAGAGACTTTGTTTCATTCTAGACTGCAGGATACTCACAACAGTTCAGGTAGTTAAGGCAAGTAGATTTTTAAAAATGTAATTCATTTAATTATGCCAATTCAAAAAATAATAGTAAAGGCATACAATGCATGTACTGTACATACAGTGCTCAGCATTAAATAAAAATTTATATTGAATGCTTTTACAATATTACATTTTTGCATATACATTAGATTAGTCAGTACTGAAGCCAAATCTGGCAACAAACTTTATTTATATACACATTTATTTATTTATTTATTTATTTATTTATTTATTTATTTATCTAAATAAACATTTACTTATTTATAATTGTATCTTGCTTTAAATTTTATTTATTTTTTTATTTAAGCATTTATTTATTTATATTTGTATTTGGATTCAAACTTTATTTATTTATTTAAATAAGCATTTATTTATTTATATTTGTATCTGGCTTCATATTTTATTTAATTAATACATTATTTATTTATTTAATTATTTTTTAAATAAGCATTTATTTATTTATATTTGTATCTGGGATAAAACTTTATTTATTTACATACATTTATTTATTTATTTATTTAAATAAGCATTTATTTATTTATTTATATGTATATCTGGCTTCAAAATGTATTTATTTACATACACGCATACATTTATGTATTTGTTTATTTAAATAAATAAGCATTTACTTATTTATATTAGTATCTGGCATCAAACTTTATTTATTAACATATAAATATATATATATATATATATTGAATTTAAATAAGCATTTGTTTATTTATATTTTTATCTGGCTTCAAACTTTATTTATTTACATACATGCATACATTTATTTATTTGTTTATTTAAATAAATAAGCATTTATTTATTTATTTATATTTGTATCTGGCTTCAAACTTTATTTATTTAAATAAACATATATTTATTTGTATACATTGTACATCTAAGCTACGGTTATTAAATGTCTTATTTAAATATAACATTTTACAAGTAGTATTAAGCTAAGCAAAGATTTTATAAGGATCACGTGACAGAAAAACTGCACAAAGGGTTACAAAAAATCCCACTTAATAAATTACAATAAAAAAAAAGAATAATTTAAAGAGAAAATGTAAATCATAAATAAAATGTAAAAATACAAATTAAATGAAACGTAAAATATAATTTAAAAAATTCTTTATTTGTAAGGTATTTATGATTTATGAGGACAAAATAATTCTTAGTGAGCCTGAATGTTTAAATCGTAATGTATTCATGTATAAACCACATAAATGGATGAATTCAGATGAGATAATAATAAGCAATATTCTTCAACCGTTATCAGAGCTGTACCTCTACTTCCCAGAGTGCTTTTGAACTGGTGGCAGAGGTTGCAGACTGGCGGAGGGTGGTGCGCAAGAATACATACTGCCGCTTCTTGTATTCATCACAAGTGAGAAACTTTTCTTGCTCGGCGTGAAACAATCTCACCACATCCCCCTGAGTCAGTCAAACAGACAAAACACCGTCAAATATAAAACAAACACAAACCAACAACACATCAGTTCACGCATGCAGGAGACTCACCCCTTTTAAAACATCATCTCTATATTCACTGAACTTCATGAAGAGCGTCACCTTCCAGCTAGTGTTGCAGTTCAGCGCATTTACCTGTGTAAAACACAAATCTGAATTTAAACTCACAGTACATTTGATCACTTTTCCAGTTATTTGTAGATTCATTATTTCATTTATTCATATACTTATTTTTCCTCGCATTAATTTTAGTATTATTAAGATACTCCTGTATTTGTATTTATTTATTTAATACTATGGTTATAGACCATTACAATGTGGTCATGTCATTGGCCCATAAACATTTCCTGCTTGATGCCAAACTATTTCATAACTGTAACCAGAGGCAATTCAATCATAACTTAATGTTAAAGCAGCTATCATAATGTTGTTTATCAATATGTGGCTCTTTTTGGATTCTCAAAAGCTATAGAAATTAAAAATGTAAAACAGCAAATACATTGTGACCATTGTTTTTGTTTACATACCTCAAAATTGTCTATATTATTTTATTATTTATGTTATTTTATTTGCTTAATTAACAGGGACATTGCACACTGATAAAACATTTACAACGTGGGCAGAGTAATACACAAGGATAAAGAGGCTGTATGAGTGCTGTTATTGCAGAATATCACACAGCTATTAGCCAATCAGATTCGAGAACCAGACAGAACTGCTGTATGTATATACTGTATACAGCAGTTCTGTCTGGTTCTCGAATCTGATTGGCTGATAGCCGTGCAATATTCCCGTAATAACAGCACTCAAACAGCCTCCTCACCGTTGTGTATTACTCTGCCCACATTAGTTCTCTAAATGATCATAAAATGTGAGCAAAATCACTTGTTTTGTCATCACTTTAAACATTATGCTAGAGAATCCTTTAAATACTAGCTCTAAAGTGACTATGGTAAAGTAGCAATGGTTTCTGCTGTTCTGACGGTCCGCTGCAGATGTGAATGAATGGT
This sequence comes from Danio aesculapii, assembly GCF_903798145.1. Lineage (NCBI taxonomy): Eukaryota > Metazoa > Chordata > Actinopteri > Cypriniformes > Danionidae > Danio > Danio aesculapii. The sequence continues at coordinate 42,669,029 of NC_079452.1, read as the reverse complement.
GGAAAAAGACTCTGTAGTCGATTTTCTTTTATACATACACTATTATGCCATTGAACTGTTGTATAAACACAAAATCACACTCATAGCAGTGCAATATGGCTGTATATCAGCACTAGTGGGACACTAAGGCACAACGCACGCCTCCCACCAGTGCCGATATACAGCCATATCGCACTGCTACCAGTGGTTCGGTACGCTTTTATGGCTGTTTCCACTGTGAAAAGGCATACCGAACCATACCACTCTTTGGTCACCCTATGCAAAGGGTACCAAGAGTACCAACAGGTGGAGCTAGAAGGGCAGCTGAACTCTATTGGTTCACAGAGATACGTCATTCGCTGGCGCAACAAGCAAGAATGAAAACAAAAGAACTGCCATGTTTTAAAAACACAGCAGAGAGATTACAGCGTAATAATATATACATATAATAAGGAGCCATGGTCGACCCGAGCTCAAACAAATCTTGTCATCGTCTTGATGAACAGCCACAAAGCCAAGAAGAAGAGCAGATTCTACCCTGTGCCCTGTAGTTTTTTTACGAGCGAGTCTAAAGCACGAGCGGTTTCCCTTTCTTCCTTGCGCTCGTGTGCACGTCTATATTTAAAATAACGAACTTCTTGAGCTGATAATAATAACGTGCACTTGATTATTGACGTGTTTTTTAAACCCGATCCTTTCAAAAACTGCGAAACGCAAGAGTGATGCGCGAAAAAACAAAGGAGAAGTCGGAAAAAACAAAGGAACAAATAATTTTTTGAGCAAACGTGAACAAACGGCCATGTTTAACTATTATCATCACATTTTGGACTATTATGAACTCTGAATGATGGAATTACTTTCTAACAAGAGGTTACACGTGCTGCTGAAGGTTAAACACACAGATGAGAGGTTTGCTCTGACTGTGGGCTATATTTTGTGTTGTTTTTGAACCTAAATAGGGACTAAATGTATGCTGTGTGTAGTTTATCTGTAACTGGTAACATATCAGAGACTGTAAGGGTCTGTATGTGTTCATATATGTTGCATTTATTTATTTATTTTATATAATTGCAGACGTTACAGTAAGCTATTTCGCACTGTCATTGATCTGCAGTTATCATCAAATCCTGTTCATAGAAAAACTAGTAATAAACATTTATACAGAAGTATTTGTGTATAAAGCATCTGTTTTGTGAGAAGTGCATCTCATATGATATGTGAACGACCCATACAGCTTTACTGTAGACATTTTCTCGAGCGAAAATCATGTTGACTGAAACTTTCTGTTGTTCACCACGCCCACCAAAAGAGTTCAGTTGGTACCCTGTTAGCAGTGAAAACAGAAGCCTGACAAAGGTGACCCGTACCGTACCGTACTGTACTACTCAGTGGAAATGGGCCATTAGATATTGGTTGAAGTATTCAACATTTAAAATAAAAATACTGTCAAAAAATATTCAAATCTTGTCATTTACACATTTCATATTTTGCGGGGATTAAAAATAACACCAATCATTTTACAGTATGTGAAAAATTAAGGTTACTAATATTGCTTTCTCAACTCTTCTGAAGTTTGACAGAGGTAGTTTCTGACCTCTTTGCAGCCTCTGTTGTCCAGGAGTTCAATGTTGCTGGCGTGGAGAGGCTGTCCTGCATTTACAGGCATGAGAACCACTTTATCTCCAACCACTACCTACAAACAACATAGACACACACACACACACACCATCAACTGCTCTGTCGTTGAGGCCGTTCGACAATAAAGGAAACAATGACATCACATCCTGTGCCATGCATAGTTTAAAAAGTGGTATTTTACAGACACTCTAAATGACCTCATAAAAGCTAAACTGAAATGCTGGGTCTTTTACTTCATATCTATTAGCATGCTGCTAGTATATTGCTAAATGCTGACAACATTTAAAGTGTCTCTATGAGCAAAAATACTGATAACTCATTCTACATGCAAAAGTATATGGGTCAAAGATGAGATTTAAGGGTTTATGTCAAAGTACACCTACAGGAGATTTTGTGTACATAGAAAGCATATTTGTGCTTTCATGCTTTAATTAAATCTTGTGAAAGTAAATCTTGAAATAGGGCTAAAATAATGCTCCACATAAACATACATTTATGTAATACACGAACCCATAAATGCTCAGCAGAAGAAACAAACGGGTGCATTTACAAAATCCATCGTTAGACATCTAAGGTTGCAAGTTCCGTCGTAACAAACATAGTTCATTGATTTGGCGTTTCCCAAATCCATCGTTCCAAAAACATTCATAAACTGCGTTGCAAAAATGTACACTTGCGACTACACTTCTGTAGCTGTAGTTAGAAACATAGTTCCTGGCTGTGTTCTCTTCCCAGTTATCCCCCCCAGCTTGGAATTTTGTTTGATTTTTTTAAAAAGCATTAAAGTCATCTCTCTTAGGTGTAATTTGCTTTCAAAGTATTTTTACAGTTCAGTTTTAGCAAACTTCATGTACAATTGCGCTCCCTTCGCAGTACACTTTGAAAACATTGATGTCATTATGAACACAGCCATGGCTCATGACGAAAGCTATAGATGACCTATTATTTAAAAACGGAATTTATGTTAGGTCTCCAAAGCTTGTGAAAACTAAAAACATAGCATACGTTAATGCTTTTAATTTATAGTAGGTTATTTATTAAGTATCTGTACTGTATATGACATGGGCCTGTTGGCTAGAACATTTCTGCTGTGGTTTACAACTGTCAAATTGTAAAAGTAGACTTTAAAAAAATAAAAAAATAAACTATTTCCTACTTAATAATAACAATAATAATAATAATCATCATCATCCTCATCATTAATATTATTAATATTATTATTAAAGTAGGATTTTCTTCATTTCCTAATACACAATACATATTAAATTTCAATACATTACAAATACAAGATGTAAAAAATGTTATATATTCTTAAAAATTATAATTCTGAACTTCCCAGAGAATTCCAAAGGACAGTAGTAATGGTCTATATATGACTGACATGTATGTATAACCTATTGTTAGATTATATTTTACTCTTCAGCATATCAAGCTAAACATCTACAGTATGACAATCATTGTTTTCTCCCAGAAATAAAAAGGAAAAGAACACATTCCAATATACACGATTTTTCAAATCAAAGCTACATAAAGAAATACATATTTATTATACTGATGCATGAAAACCCTTTTTGTCTTTGACCCATATACTGTACAAACCTTTGTCCAATAAAATGTCTAAAATAAAATAAAAAATTCCCCAAAACTGATGTGTGAAGTCAGATTTAACAAGCGGAAAAACTCGGACTATCTTCTGGTACAAAACGACACCTGTCAAGTTATTTCATGGGGTCTTTAAACAGCATCCCAGAGGTAAAATGATCATTTATAGTTTATAATTATTATTAATATTATTATTATTATATAGTACAAAACTAGTTTCTACACACAAACAAACAATAACTGCTGCATGCTGAAAGAGGGAGAATAAACACAGAAAAGTGTGTAAAAAAGGTGTTATTTAGTGCTTAGATCTCAACACATCAATTCATGTGAACCTGTTTCCAATCTCTCCTTAATAACTGTGTTTTAATTTGAATACGTTGGCATAGTAGATCAAATATGATTTAATATGAGAAAAAAAACATTCTCTTGCTTGAAAGTTATGTAAATGCTGTGTTCTGTAACAGGCTGTTCTGTACATGCATGCAAGCGTGCCTCATACTTCTGTGTGTACACACACATATTCACACACAATGTGCTTCATGCTCCAAACTGATTATATACCTTTATGTTTCAGTTGCTGAGATGAAAACAAGAGGAGAGACCAGATGAGTTAACACAACAAGATGTTAATTTCATGATTAGAGGTGATTAGTTTTATATACATCTATAAAAATGAGCCATAAACCATTGCAGGGCACATAATTTAATCACTATACACTGTAAAAGATATCTGTTCATTAACATATTTACATGTTAACATATCACACGTTTCCATATTTTGTGATTCACAAGCAGGGGCGTAGCGGACATTTTAAAAGTAGGGGGACGGCTGTATGATATCATACGTTCATATAATTATTAATCACCTGTTTCTAAATGGTCTGTCTCTAAAAGTGAGGGGGACGAATCGCCCCGTCGCTACGCCCCTGTTCACAAGTGTTTTCTGTTTATTTAAGTTGAATTGCATTATGGGAGCTTGATCTCAGCTCTGTCAACTTTTGATGTTGAAAATTCAACTCTATAGTTTAACAAAGTCACTTTTATTGACATTTTAGTAGTTTGAAATTATATACATGTATAAGAAACAATATAAATAAACGTGTAAAATAAACGTGTACAAGGTTTTGTACCATAATATTTAACACCAACTCCAGACAATATATCACTTTAAACTGTGAAAATTTTCATGAAAGTCACTTTATCGAACTTTCCAAGGTTAAAAGTTGTTGGAAGATCGATCAAGGTCCCATAATGCCATTCAAAAGCATAAATAAATAGGGACAAATAAAAACATGAATCACAAAATACAGAAAACTGCTAATTTGCAGATCTTTTTTTTTTACAGTGTATTTTCTGGAGATGCTTACATTGTCTCCTTCACTGCGCAGCTTCCAGAAAGGTTGGATGTAGAACCAGGAGCCCTCGTTTCCCGAAGGGTCCAGAGACACACGCATGGCATTCTTCTCCAGCAGCGCCGGGAGACGCTTGTTCACGGTCAGGTACTTATTACTCTTAATATGGAGAAGCTTGAAATGCAAGGAAAGTGTAGGAATAAACATTGCACAACAAACACTACAGTTCAATGTTTAAAATAAAAAAAAGTCAGCAAGAATGTATTACACTGACCAAGAGAGAAACTTATTATGTTAAAATAAAATATATTTAAATATACTTTCAAGACCTGGCAACAGTATCACAGGTTTCACAATAGTGTTAACATTAAAAAGAGCAAAAAATCAGAATGTCTACATATACAGTGGGGGAAATAAGTGGTGTACACCTCATGTTTTTCCTGGGAATAATATTTCTAAAAAGAGGTGTTGACGTGGAATAGAACCAGATATTGGTAAAAACCCAAAAGATACAAACATAAAAATAAAACAAAACAAAAAAAAACAAATCTGAAAAGTTATGTTATGTGTTATGTTATGAGTTATGTGTAATACCAATGAAATGACACAAGGAGAAAGTACTGAACTACTCAAATGTATTTAATAATTTAGGAATCTTTTTGGTAATGGCAGAATAAAGACGCCTCTCATATGGAGAATGAAATCACATGCATTGCTCAGGTGTGATTTTTTTCACAGACTTAAACAGTGTAAACATCTTGATCTCGTCTATCAAATCTGATTTTTATTTTGTGTTTTCAATTGGATTCAAGTCAGGTGATTGGCTGGGCCATTCCACAGCTTGATTTTCATTCTCTGAAACCATTTGAGAGTTTTCTTGACTGTGTTTTGCTGAAATATCCACCCTGGCTTCATCTTAATCATCCTGATCATGTAGATGGTGGACTGAAGCAGCTAATATTAATTTACAATGAGGAAGGGCAGAGGGTTACTGAATAACTACTGAGAGATTTCAGCTGCTGTCTGGCCTTTCACTGCCTTTCTACAGCTCCTTTTCTCCATGTGTTCAATACTTTTTCCCAGTGTCATTTCATTATACATAACTTCATTTGTAAACTAATTCGCTTTGTTTTCTTTACATATATGGATATGTTTGGTTGTTACTGATATCGGATGACAAAGTCAACAGCATCTTTAGACATGTTTTCTAAGAAAAAAAATGTGACGTGTTCAATGCGTATTTCCCCCACTATATCTACACTGAAGGTATATGGGTATTTTCCCCATTTATTTCGTATAGGGATTTTTTGGTCACACATTACAATGAGGTTTCATTAGTTAATGCTAGTTAATGTAATTACAAACATGAAATAAGATTAAACAATACTTTTACAGCTTTAAATAACCATATTCATCATTATTAAAATCTAAAAATGTGCTTGTTAGCATTAGTTACTGAACTGTGAGTTAACATGAACCAAGCGCGAATGGCAATATTTTCACGAACTAATGTTAACAAAGATAAATAAATACAGAAATAAAAGTATTGTTTCATTGTTTGTTCATGATAGTAAATACCCCAACTAACATTAACTAATACAAACTTATGGTAAAATGTTTCAGATTTGTCTGATAAGAAATTAAATCTTTGTTAAAGCCATGTTATAAGCCAGGAAGCTGGCCAAAAGAAACAAAAAGAATTTAAATATTAAAAAATAATTATTTTTATGTATACTTATTTTTTATTATTTTACTGTATTTTTCCATAATAAATGCCTAGAAAGAAAGAAGTTATTTTATAAAATATAAAGAAAAATCTTACAGACTTCTGAAATGTTCAATACAGTAGGTACTGTAGATATTGCACATATTTTTGAAAGTGTAAACTGCCATGATACAGATACATCCTTATAAACTAAATAGGCTCCAATTTGTATCAGACTTTTTTTTTTTTTTTTACAAGTCAGGTTATATGATATAAAAAACTATTAAACACAAAATTCTACACCTAGGTACTGTGAAATTAAGTCTTTTTCAAATATTTCCAAAATGATTTGTAACAGAGGAATAATATAACAGAGTTTTTTCTTTTAGAGAAAGTTTTATTTCTTTTAGTTTGGCTGAAATGGAAAAATAAATTAATTAAAATATTTAAATTTAAACATATATATATATATTTATGTAAAAGATAAAATACACTAAGGTCAATGTTACTCCCCATAACAATTAGTTTTTTTAACTTTTTTTTTTATGGTTAACTACAGAACAAACTAACTTAAACTTCAGCTTAGGGTGCCTTTAGATCTGATAGGTTTGCTAAAATACCTGAAACCATGTTTTTTGTTAAAAGAGCCCCTTAGTTTAAAGTGTCCAATCAAAAAGGCTTTGAATCTGTAAATCACCCTTGTTGTCAACCGCCTCTTTGGCCCTTGAGCGCTGCACTAGTAACCTTGGCAACAGTGTGAAAACAAACAAAGCATTCTAGATGTCCGGCCAAAAGTGTAAAAAAAACAAACAGTTGTTGATAAGAAGCTGGAAGCTTGACTGTACCTGTATAACCCGACTGTATTTGACAACCTCACCCAGCAGTTTCTTGTTCTCGGAATCATTTTGTTTCTGCTCCAGTTCTGCTGCATGCTGTAGAATGTAATGCAAAGGACAGTCAACTATAAATACTGTAGCAAATGGAAAAAGCAGTGGTTATGAAGAAGCATATCTAAGATGTCATAATCTGCTCTATGCGGGCTGGGTTATGAGAGGTACCTGTAATTTCTTGAAGAGATCGGCCTGTGTGTTGTTCCCATGCTTGCCCTGTTTGGCCTTCCAGAACTGTCTCTGTGCAGAGTACCGATTCATAGGACACACTTTGAAGAGACAATCTAGAAAACAGAGAGAAAAAATTATCTGAGCTGCTATACTTACTCAAATGATATTAAAACAAAAAAGGTTTCTGTTTGAAGTTAATATCATTAGCCCACCTGTGATTTTTTTTTTTCTTTTTCAAATATTTCCCAAATGATGTTTAACAGAGCAAGGAATTTTTCACAGTCTTTCCTCTAATATTTTTTCTTCTGGAGAAAGTCTTATTTGTTTTGATTGAGCTAGAGTAAAAACTGTTTTTAATTTTTATAAAACGATTTTAAGGTCATTATTCTCTTTAAGAAATGCTGTTTTATCTGATTGGCTACAGAACAAACCAATGTTATACATTGGCTGGCTTAATTACCTTGACTTGTCTATTTTACCCAGTTAAGCCTTTGAACGTCACTTTAAGCTGGATTCTAGTATCTTGAAATTTATATCATAAAATATTATGTACTGTCATATAGGCATGGGACAATAACCATTTTTAAGGTATACTGCGGTTTGGAAAAGTCAAGGTTTTAAAGCCACCAAAATGTTCTGCTACACCGTTCCTATAGTATATGCAAGTTATTTTTTGTTCATTTTTTTAGGACAACAGTATCTCCAGTAGAAAGAATATCCAAAAATGCCATTAAGTTGTAAAGAAATTAGTGTTTTTGAAACTAAATGAAGAAAGCAGAAGTCAATGATTCATTTGAATTATTTAGCCTGACATGTTTATTGCTCCAAGATAAACATATTGTGTTCAAAGGGGACAATTTTTTTGTTTTTTACCCAGACATTTGAAAAGAATATATGTAGATCAGTAATCACAATACCGTGAAACTGTGATATTTTTATCCAAGGTTTTCATACCATCAGAATCATAATAATTCTGACTTCAACTGTATATCTATTTGGCTTAAAGGGCGCCTAGTTTACCTCTTTTTTCAGATTTAATATAAGTCTTTTGTGTCTTCAGAATGTGTCTGTAAAGTTTCAGCTCAAAACACCCAGTAGATTATTTATTAGACCTTTCAAACATTTGTCATTTTTAACTCTGAGCATCAGGTAGCGGTTTTTGTGGCCTGTGCCTTTAATGCTAGTCCTCCCCGCCCACCGTTCCTGCGTGCCTGTCAGTGTGCCTCAATCTCCTCCCTCGGCTGCGTCAGATAACAGACAGACATGAAGCAGATCTCACGTAACGTTTGTTAGAAATACTACAGTAAGAACTTTCCCAATTATTATTTGATGTATTTGTTGTGGAGTTGCAACGATGAGTTGCACACAATGTCATTACAAAGTTTAGGCACGCACGCAAGCACGCACACACAGCGTGCAGGTTTAGCTTTGCACTGTTTTTGCATTGCAAATGTGACAGGATACACGTTAATATCCACTGCTGTATGAATATCTGTTATGTTAATGTACAAAGTAAGCCTGATTTAATGTACACAAGCCGGAACGAAACGTCTTCTCTTATAATTGTACTGACATGTGGCTGTGGTGAAGTAGTAAAGCTGAAGTAAATCACAGTAATTCATTACAAACATGCACTTTTTTAAAAATATGTTAAACTTGTAAAACTCACTCTTGATCAATTTGATGATGATTGATGATCACAGAGAGCTGAACAGATCTTTTATTCCCGGTTGCTTTGCGCACGTCCTGTCTTGTTAATATGATTATACTACATCACGTTGCAGTCAACCTCAAAATGGGAGTGATTCAGATCCTATTTTTGTCAGGAAATTTTAAAAAAAGAGACTTATTGTCTTATTACCCCATTATGACTGTGCACACACTATACCTACACACAGTTCTGTCCAAACAGCTTTCAAAAAAATTATTTTCATCATAGGTGCCCTTTAAAGGATTTAATTCGTCATGGTTAATTAATTGTAAAGGCTTCTCAACACCATGTTTCTGCATGCAACAAAACTGCTGCAACTAAAAGTTATGCCAACAGTGCACTAGTTTAAAGTTCTGAGCTTGTACACAATACAATACGCACGCACACTGGATTAAAGGCTGAAGTTAACTATGGCTGAGGCTATTAACTATGGGCCGTTTACATTTTCTGTCTTTTGCAGACGCATTTCCAATTATTTCCAATGGAGGCGCGTGGCAGTGACACGCAAGCGGCGCGTGAGTGACGCAACGTGCTCATGCTATCCAGGCACACCTAGTTGAAGGTATGCTGTGAGCGCACCGTAAGTCAGGTGACAAGAAGGTTCAACAGTCTTTCATTACATTTCTTCTATTTAAAAGGAAAATACTTTTCCTAAAACAGTATGTAGCTTAGATTAACATTAGACAAATTAGTATTTTTTATTGATTCTTATTTTTATGTATTTATTTATTTAATTGTTCTTTCCTTTATTTTTAGTGTAAAATTATTACTTATGTTTAAATGCCCAAAAAATTTCAAAGAGATATGGACTGTTGTTTGTTTTTTATATTTATTTTGTGCTAAATTATTTGGTTACTGAGTAGCAATAATTAACACTTTAAAATATAAGGAGATTTCATTTGATTTACTGAACTAGTAGTGTTTTGAAATTAATGAATGTATAATAATCGTGATAACTGTGAAACCGTGACTATTCCTCAGACTATAATTGTACAACCAAAATCTACAATCGTTGCATCCCTAAAATCATAGCTAAAAAAACTGATTTTGCCAATTTGCAAGTCACATCAAAAAGGATATCTTACCTTTATGTACATAACATGCATACAAAATATCCTTAATACATAGTTATTACATAGTTATACATCAGCTATTACAATGAGATTGCTTTAAAAAAATTCCAAACGCTTGTATTTGGCTTCTGCTTAACCTCTCTTTTATGCTAGTGTTTCCACAAAGCCCACCAGCAATAAAGTCAAATAAGCATGTATTTATTTGCCATTTCTGATTCTTGTAAAATGGCACTTGAGGAACTCCAGTGTTTACCCACCCCAGCTTACAATACTACACTAGTCATTAAGCAAGAGCCAGGCGCCCTGCTGAGATCTCACTATAAATGGAGACGTGAGGCCCGACAGACAGCGTGGCCTTGGCAGGAGCAAAGATTCAGTGTGTAGGAGGCTGTTACTGCTCAAGGGCCGAGTAATTAATCAATGGCTGAGCAGGTGTTAAGAAACACACACACACACACACACACACACACACACACACACACACACACAGGAAGCTACATCTATATATTTATTTATATTGCTTGTTGTTGGGATTTCTTTTGCCTGCCAAACTACTAAGGCCTGGTTTTGTCAATCTGAAATGATTTGAGCACTTTTTTTGTGCACTTTCAATCACTTCAATAGGTGGTTGAAACCAAATCTGATTGGACGGCTTTTGTAGTGTAGAATTTCATGGTTGAATATGTTCAAACAGCCATTACCAAAGGCCAGCTCTTTACCCACAGGCCTAGTTTTTAAACACTACGAGGCAAGTTGTTTAAGCACACTAACCAGACGGGATTTAAAATTTTTTGTCTGGAGTAATAAGTTTGGTTTAAAGTAGGATACAGTATACATGTGGATTTTTTTTATTACCACTGGAGCCAAATTGATGATTTGAATTGATGATTTGAGGATAAAAATGACACCACAAATAGTACAGTATTTATTAAGGAAACCACCACAATACATTACTTAAAAAAGACTGTCATTATGTAATCTGAACATTGTATTTGCATTATGTGCAACAAGGCCAGTCATTTGCTAAAATATATAGTACAAATTAGGGATGTAAACTAGGGATGCTTAAAATAATCGATTAACCATTTTTAAAGTTTGGCTGCATAAGGGGCCGATCACAGTAAATGTGATTTTGCATTGAGAGGCGCATCATTTGAATGGTGGGAAAAGCGCGTTACATCAGTCGCGTCTTTTTCATTTTTCAATCAAATGAAAGCAGAGGCAGGGTTTCCATTGATGTGACAGCAGTGTTTGTGTTGTCGAGACGCCTACGGAGAACTTTTAAAGATTGAGGAGAGACTAGTGGTCGTTGTTTCAAGTTATCCAGCGCTGTATTACTTTACAAATCTTGAATATCACAATATTATTAAATAGTACAATTATAAAAACCTCGACAGCAACATTCGTGCGCAATAGACCAGCTGATTCAGTCGTTTCCTAGTGACATAAAAAAGCACCACGCTTCTTTTTTCCTGTCAGCAAAAAGGCAGTGTGGTGCGCCTCGCGTTTTTGGAACGGAAAAAAGCTTTCGGTGTGATCGGCCCCTGATGTGCAACATATGTGTTAACTGGTGGTATGGTAACACATGTAACCTTATGTGCCTACAGACGTGTTTTGCCAAAAAAGCAAAATGAAAGAAGGATATCAGTTAGACACAGAGGAGTTGACACAAACTCTGATGCTGAACCCCTCGGTCCTGGATCTACGTCATAAACTCAACAAATAGCCTATTGATGATTTAGTGTACAACCAACAAACCAACCTTTTTTCCATTTGGAAAATTAGTTATTAATAGTTCTTATAAAGTACAAATTTTTAAAATAGCCTTCATATCCTAATTTACGAAATACAAATCAAGGATTTTCTTGATTTTTGCATGATAACTCTGCACCAAACTGAGGCTTTCATTTTATGGCTTATAAAACATGTAAGCAAATGAATGCAATATCATATGCAAACAACAAAACCGTTACATGCTATAGTAGTCTATACTTTACAAAAAGTCAACATACTGTATGAGCCTCCTCATTGTCTTTCATCACAAGCAGTGAGTGCACACGAACCGCAAGTGAGAGAGGAAATAAAAACACAGCATGAGGTAAAATCAGATGCTCAAGACATAAATCTTAAATGACTTGTATTAAAAATGTTGACAGAGGCTTATAATATAAGAATTAGAGCGGATCACTGATTAAATGCATAGGCCTATTTCCTGTGGAGCGATCCATTTAAGGTAGCCTGCTAGTTTGCTACTAGCTTGCTATTTAAATTTGTAATTTAAGTGAAAAATATCTAGGGCAGGACCATTTATTTTATTCTTTTTTCATTAGTTTATTCTTGATTTCTATGCTGTTGGAAACACTGCAGGTGCATGATGATGTTCTGTTGTTATTGTCTGTGGTTAATATGTTCGAATCTTAAAACAAGTCAGTATTTTAAAATGCAATATTTAATGTGTCAGACACAAAATATACATCATTTTTTAATCATTTTTAAATTAAATACTAATTTAATATTAATCTAACCAGTTAACGGTTAATATTCGGTTAACGAGCAGCAGTTGACGGTTGGCAAAATTAACCGAAATGAGCATCCCTGGTTTAAATCTACACTGGTCTCATGGATTGGTTTGGTAATGATTAGGTTCAAAAGATTAGAATAGACATAGATTTGGTTCAATTTGATATATCGGTGTGGCGACGCGGTGGAGCAGTAGGTAGTGCTGTCGCCTCACAGCAAGAAGGTCGCTGGTTCGAGCCTCGTCTGAGTCAGTTACCATGTTCTTCCCGCGTTCGCGTAGGTTTCCTCCAGGTGCTCTGGTTTCCCCCACAGTCCAAAGACATGTGGTATAGGTGAATTGGATAAGCTAAAATTATCTGTAGTGTATGTGTAAATGAGAGTGTATGGGTGTTTCCCAATGATGGATTGCAGCTGGAAGGGCATCTGCTGCGTAAAAGATATGCTGGATAAGTTGGCGGTTCATTCCGCTGTGGTGACCCCAGATTAATTAAGAGACTAGTCCAAAAATAAAATGAATAAAAGAATGAATGAATGAATGAATGAGTGAATGATATATCGGTGCATCAATGATGCTTTCCATACACAACTGTATATTTGACTTAACAACTCAAGAATACTATTTTGTCGTTAAATTACAAGCATCAGATATGAACTGTACCTTTAATTTGACCTTCTCAAAGAAAACACTCTTTTAGAATGTATCAAACAAAACTCAAATACATTCAGAAGACAACATGAGCATTTATAGCAAATAAACTAATGTAAATAATAATCCGGCTTGCTATTTGAGAGTTGAAAGTGAATTCTTAATGCCTATGATTGGTCATTGTGGTCATACGCTCAACAGAAAGGGCTGTGATTGGCTAGAATGGTCAGCACTGTTCACACAGCAGTGATGCAGACGCTAAAGAACAACCGCAGCTGATACATGATAGACACGATGGAGAAAATTCACTCTGCAGACATGCTCGTGTCTGGATCCACAAGTATAACTGTAACCGCGAGAGATGAGAGGTAACGTTACCTCACATCAGCAGGTCAAAGGTACAGACAGAGAGACAGAGCGAGAGAGAGAAGGAAGCAGATATAGCTGTCATTTCCACCCTAGAACAGAAATAGGGGCTTCTGCGGTTCTGCTGTAACTTCAGAGTCAGTGAAAGAACACTGCAGTGAACTGCAGTTGTCTGCTTTTTTAACAGTTTTAATTATTCACAGTCGCCTCCCTAACCATAGTAAGCTACCGTGCATATGAGATAAATGAGGTCAGTGCATAATAACCAGTTATGATCAATTACTGAACCATCCACGTCTACATCACGGTGCATCGAAGAAACAATTTATTTTGACACCTAGTAGGAATAGTCATTTATTATTGCAATGTTATTGTAAATAACATTTTTAACTGTAATAAATTCATAAAATGTAGTTATCCCTGTGACAACAAAGCTTCATTTTGCAAGTTATTTGCAAGATATTATTCAGCTGGAACAAGCTATAATCTCCACAAACTAGTGCAATAGTGTCAAAATCATATTTTTATGCAATTAAGTATTGCGATTGCTAATTTACAGATTTCATAAGTGAATAAACATTTTTGTCCCAGACTACAGTAAATATACAGGGGCTCCAATAATGACTACAGTAAATATATAGGGACTCTACTAGGGCCAGACGGAATCTGTGAACATTTTCTACTATTTCTGCACAGAATTTTGTTAAAAATCTGCAGATTTATGCGGAATGACTTTGGGAGTATCATAACTAAAACCTTAATATATAAAATAAAAAGTAATACATTTTTAACTTGCATTTAATGTTTACAATGCAAATCCAATTAGATCTACTTTATTTGGTAAACAAAGCAAGTCTCTCATATAATAGATCTACTAAAAGATTGAAAATATTACTTTACAAACTGTATTATAAATAAATCATATAAATATTTTTATATTAGTCAATAATATTATTGAAATTAGTTTAAAAATGGAGTATATATATATAAATTTACACACATTTACATAAGTAAATAAACAGAATCAATAATGGGCTAAAACTCTGCACGTGCAGATTCCGTGTGGGCCTAATAATGGCTACAGTAAATATACAGAGACTCCAGTAAAACAAAAATAAAGTTCTGACATAAAAATGACAGTTCAGAGTTAGCTTGTAGCTTGTTTTAAAAACACTTGACTATAGATTAACTACTAAACTGTTGTTTAAGCTACAGGTTAACTGTGACTGAAAGTAGTTCCAACAAAGTTACTGAAAGAATTGCTACCTGTTATAGGAGAACCTCTTCTTAACATTATCAACTCTTCTTTATCTTTAGGCCATGTTCCAAATCCTTACAAGTTAGCTGTTATTAAACCTATTATTAAGAAACCACAACTAGAACCCAGCAACTTAGCCAATTATAGGCCTATTTCAAACCTTCCATTTATATCTAAAATACTAGAAAAAGTTGTTTCTGCTCAATTATGCTCCTTTCTGCAGACCAACAATGTTTTTGAAGTGTTTCAGTCAGGTTTCAGAGCTCATCACAGTACAGAAACTGCATTAGTGAAAATAACCAACGATTTACTCTTAGCTGCTGACCAAGGGTGCATCTCGCTATTAGTTCTACTCGATCTTAGTGCGGCATTTGACACCATTGACCATGGTATCCTTATTAATCGCTTAAAGTCTACAGGTGTCCAGGGACATGCCCTACAATGGTTTAAGTCATACTTATCTGACCGTTACCAGTTTGTAAATATAAATGGACAGCCTTCACAAATCAGCCCAGTAAAATACGGGGTGCCTCAAGGATCAGTTTTAGGCCCTTTACTGTTTACAATATACATGCTACCCCTGGGAGACATTATTAGAAGACATGGGATCAGCTTTCACTGCTATGCAGATGATACTCAATTATATATTTCAACTAAACCTGACGAGACGTCTAATCTGTCCAAGCTAACTGAGTGTATTAAAGATGTTAAAGACTGGATGACCAACAATTATCTTCTCTTAAACTCAGACAAAACAGAATTATTACTTATTGGGCCTAAATACTGTACACAGCAGATCTCACAACTCGACCTACAATTAGAGGGATACAAAGTTAGCGTTAGCTCTACTATAAAAGATCTGGGTGTCATATTAGACAGCAATTTAACTTTTAAAAATCATATTTCCCATGTCACAAAAACTGCTTTCTTTCATCTGAGAAATATAGCTAAGTTACGAAGTATGCTATCCATCTCAGATGCAGAAAAGCTAGTCCATGCTTTTATGACTTCTAGGCTGGACTACTGTAATGCACTGTTTGCTGGCTGCCCAGCATCCTCTATTAACAAACTTCAATTAGTACAAAATGCAGCTGCCAGAGTTCTAACCAGGTCTAGAAAATTTGATCACATCACCCCAATTTTATCCTCCTTACACTGGCTGCCTGTTAAGTTTCGTATTGAATTTAAAATATTGCTTCTTACATATAAAGCTTTAAATAATCTAGCTCCTGTTTATCTAACCAATCTTCTGTCTCGCTACAATCCAACTCGCTCTTTAAGATCTCAAAACTCAGGGCTTCTGGTAGTACCTAGAATAGCAAAGTCGAGTAAAGGAGGTCGAGCCTTCTCATTTATAGCTCCTAAACTCTGGAATAGCCTTCCTGATAACGTCCGAGGCTCAGACACACTCTCCCAATTCAAAACTAGATTAAAGACCTATCTGTTCAGTAAAGCATACACTTAGTGCACCACCTAGGGGGCTTCCACACAGGTTATGCATCTTGCTGATATACACTGTGAACATCAGCTACGCTAATTATTTTCTTTATTCTCCATTTCCACCTGGGGATACTCTTCCCGAGGCCCCCAGACTATGCAGAGTCACTGATTCGATCCAAGACCAACGACGAGATGATCCCAAGGTTTCCATATCCTGGACCAGGCCGTATCCTGAGCAGCTACTGTGGTGATCATGGAAGAGTGGAGAACATGAGACTGATTCCTGTGACGCTCCAGAGACAGACGAGTCTTCGCTGAGGCCAGCTTCCAGCCTCCGCCACTGAGACTGCAGCTCTGCACAAGACGTTTGGCCAGCGGAGAAATTAAAATGGTCGTGCCCAACTGAGTCTGGTTTCTCTCAAGGTTTTTTTTCTTCACTTCCGCCTTTAGTGAAGTTTTTTTTCCCTCTCCGCTGTCGCCACTGGCTTGCATGGTTCAGGATCTGTAGAGCTGCGCATCGATGGATTTGCTCTTCAGTGTTTGGACTCTCAGTAGTGATTATTAAACCACACTGAACTGAGCTAAACTGAACTGAACTTGAACACTACAAACTGAACTACACTGTTCCTATTTACTGTGACCTTTTATGTGAAGCTGCTTTGACACAATCTACATTGTATAAGCGCTATACAAATAAAGGTGAATTGAATTGAATTGAATTGAATTGAATAGTCCAGTGGCTATAATGGTGTCAACATGTTATTATTTTTCATTTAGTGTGAAGATTCTTCCCAAACTCCGCACGGTGGCACAGTGGGTACTACAATCGCCTCACAGGAAAAAGGTCGCTGGCATTCTGTGTGGAGTTTGCATGTTCTCCGTGTGTTGGCGTGGGTTTCCTCCGGTTTCCCCCACAGTCCAAAGACATGTGGTACAGGTGAACTGAATAAGCTAAATTCGCCGTAGTGTATGTGAGTGTGTGCAAGAGTGTGTGGGTGATTCTCAGTGTTGGGTTGTGGCTGGAAGGGCATCCGCTGTGTAAACATGTGCTGGATAAGTTGGCGGTTCATTCCGCTGTGGCGACCCATGATTAATAAAAGGACTAAGCCCAAAAAAATGAATAAATTCTTGCCAAACTGACTCACCTCTGAATTTTTTCGGTGGGTTTGTAAGATCCCCAGTCTCAGGTTGCACTACACATCTATCATCCACCAACCTGAGGGGCAAAATATGACAAATGGTTTATATTTATACATTGAAGGATTTAATAAAGACATATTTAGTTACAAAAGCATTATGAGAAAGTGAACAGAAAGCATTTTTTATTCCACAGATACTTCTCTTTCAATAGAGTTTGTTCAAACAAGCTGCAATCATTGCTTTCTCTGAAAACATACGATTTGAGCCATGACTTTTCACAAGATAAGTGGTTGGTGTACACAAAAAAAAAAAAAAAAATTAAACCAGTTTGACAAGATCTGCCAGATGACTAGTTTAATTTAGGTTAATTTATTAATTAAGTTTTCTATTCACATCAGACACTCCATTTTAATTGAGACTATGCTTGAACACAGAATGCATGTGTATTGAGAATAAAAATCTCTTCTGTCCTCTGAGGCACTTTGTTCAGCATGGCATGTCATGACAAGACTTTATGCAAGACATCAATTTCTATCAGATACAGAACTGGTCAGATTATAATCACTTGTAAAATTATAGTGCACACAATCAGTCCACAAAATCAGATCGGCATTTAATCAATTGAGTATGTTTACATGGACACTAATAATTTGATTTTAATGCGATTAAAACAATACTCTGATTAAGAGTCTACCAATTAAAAAACAATTTTTGATTAATTTAGTCAGATTAAGGTCATAATCGAACTAAAGAGAAATCGAATTCCGGTTTCAATCGCATTATTGAAGTGCAGTACAGACATGTAAACACCTTAATCTAACTATTACCGTCATGTAGGACTTTTCACCGCGTTTTGCTAGAGGGTAGTCTACACACACACACACAGGGCTGTTTGACACTCTTTGCACCTACCGAGTCAGTGCAGGCCACAGACACCTGCATTGTGAAATGCTGAGGTTTTTTTTTTCTTCCATTAAAACAACACTCTTCCAGCAGTTCATACTGTAGTTGTATCCAATACCTCGTTTGTCACGGGGGGCATGCATGAAATGTTCCCGAATAAAAGTGAAAAAGCCAAATTAGACAAATTAAAAAAGAAACACCTGAAATTACATGAAACTCCAGAGGAAACGTGGATAGCGCGGTGACACAATGACATTAATCGAATTATGCACAATAACACGTAAGACGGAATCATGAAAGAAACATTCAAAAAGACACTCATGTTAACACCTTAATCATATTATTGTCTTAAATAGATTAAGGAAAATAATTCGATTACTGATGTCCATGTAAACATAGTCATTGTGAACTAAGTAAATGAGTAGTGGTTTCCAACCAATGGTGGATTTAAAACAACATATTAGTCTGGCATTATTTTCAGATGTCAACATTGACTGGTCTAAAAGAGATCTGAAACACAAATATTTCAATGCTTATTACTACCAATGTCATGCATATAATCAAAGAACAAAACTGAAAACATATTGAAGAAACAGAACAAAGAAAATTGATGGTGATGCGGTGGCGCAGTAGGTAGTGCTGTCGCCTCACACCACGTAGGTCGCTGGTTTGAGCCTCGGCTGGGTCAGTTGCTTTTTCTGTGTGGAGTTTGCATGTTCTCCCCGCGTTCAGGTGGGTTTCCTCCAGGTGCTCCTGTTTCGCCCGCAGTCCAAAGACATGCGGTTCAGGTGAATTGGGTAAGCTAAAATTGTCCATTGTTTGTGTGTGTGTGTGTGTGTGTGTGTGTGTGTGTGTGTGTGTGTGTGTGCGCGTATGAGTGTTTCCCAGTGATGGGTTGAGCTGGAAGAGCATCCAGTGCGTAAAACATATGCTGGATAAGTTGGCGGTTTATTCTGCTGTGGCGACCCCAGATTAATAAAGGGACTAAGCCAAAAAGAAAATGAAAGAATGAATGAATGAACAAACAAGGAAATTGAGAATTTGAGACACAAAAAGTCCTCCTCTAATGGTATAAAAGCCTCAATTTAAGTTTTATTATAAAGAAAGTCTATCAAGTGACTAACAGGAAAAGAGAGTTAGCACATTCAGTGGAGTATAGCAAAACAAACAGATGAATAAGTCAATTGAAAGTACTTGTATAATCCTAAATCAACAAACTACTCTACTCCCTTTGAATGCAGAGCATATTTGCGCACTCTTAGTCAACGCAAACTGATACAGTCTGGTATAAGTAAACATAGTCCGCCATCACTGCACTGTAAAAAGCCATCAGTTACTTTACTTTAAAAAGTGAGGAAAAGCAACAAGTTGACGCTACTTTAAAAAAAAGTGAGTAAATCATTATCATTTAGAACTGTTAAATTGACAACATTAATTATTAAGCATATACACTCACCAGCCAGTTTATTAGGTACACCTTACCGGGTTGGACCCACTTTTACCTTTAGAACTGCCTTAATCATTCGTAGCATAAATTCAACAAGGTACTGGAAATATTCCTCAGAGATTTTGGTCCATATTGACATGATAGCATCACGCAGTTGCTGCAGATTTGTTGGCTGCACATCCATGATGTGAATTTCCCGTTCCACCACATCAGACCAGGCAACGTTTTTTCAATCTTCTATTGTCCAATTTTGGTGAGTCTGTGCAAACTGTAGCCTCAGTTTCCTGTTCATAGCTGACAGGAGTGGCCTTTAGACCATCCGTCTCAAGGTAGGACGTGATGTGTTTTCAGAGATGCTCTTCTGCATACCTCAGTTGTAACGAGTGGTTATTTGAGTTAATGTTGCCTTTCTATCAGCTCGAACCAGTATGGCCATTCTCCTCTGACCTCTGGCATAAACAAGGCATTTGCACCCACAGAACTGCCGCTCACTGGGTATTTTCTCTTTTTCTTACCATTCTCTGTAAACCCTAGAGATGGTCCCAGTAGATCAGCAGTTTCTGAAATACTCAGACCAGCCCGTCTGGCACTAACAAGTATGCCATGTTCAAAGTCACTTAAATCACCTCTCTTCCTCGTTCTGATGCTCGGTGATTCCACACTTTTTAAAGTAAAGCTAACTAATTGCTTTAAATTAATGGTTTCACTTTAAGTAAAAGTAATTGCAGTGCCTTTTTGTATTGTGCACAGGCTCTAAAAAAAGCTTTGAGATAATACAAATCTCAAAAAGTTACAAAAATAAAGCTAATGTACAGAGCCAATAAAGTGACATGTGAAAAATATATATAATAATATTGACTTGCACATGCAAAACGCAGAGATAAATTGCATGTGAACATAATATCACATGCACATAACATGCATATCGTAATGTATGATTTTGCCATTCGCATGCAATACTATGTATTGCACAAACACGTATGTCGTACTTGTGATACGCATGTCGTGCACAAGCGATATGTACAGTATGTCTGCGTCATGCGCACATGATACTTGCGTCATGCGCATGCGAAATGTATCCTATGTGCACAACATAGTATCACATGCACAAGCAAAAGTTTATTATATTTTTTGCACGTCACTTTAGGGGCTCCGTACTAATGTCTATAAGTAAATGTTTTGTTTTTGTTGTTAAAGTACAATCAACATCCAATCAAATTTTTGAGTTTTAATTGAACTAAAGTGCCTCTCCCTAAACAAAAACAGGCTTTTAATGAAATCTTGGAGCAACTTTAAATAAAAGGAGGAAGTTGCAATTGTCTTTGTAGGCCTGATAAACGTACTACTACTTAAAACTAAAAATAGACTGTTTCTTATCAAGAGCAGCTCATGGTTTTCTTAATGATTGCACTCGGCTCAGTTTGGCTATCTTGTGAGCACAGTTGTCTGTGAATAAATACTTCAGCAATAAAATGCAGAAGTTCACACCATCGCGTTAAACTGAGCAGAGGAACGTGGGTGTGCGCTGACTCTTAAAGGTCACTTATTTTGACTATAAAATTAGATCACATTTAATCCTTTTTTGGTTAAAATGGATTCATGAATAATGCTAAATCCTTTACTGATGGGTGTCAAGCCACTCTACAATTTGTAACATCAATATCAAACATCAGCTAATGTTCCTTGACAGAGACACAAAAAAAGAATGGTGTCAAGTCAAAGGAAGTTCATTTTCCTTAGGCTTAGTTCTTTTATTTTTCCTTTTTGCAGTGAACATTTTCAAAATGACTTCTTTTGTGTTCAGCAGAAAAAGGAAGTCATGAAACCACTTAAGGGTGAGCAAACTGTGAGTAACTTTTACATTTTGGGGTAAACAATCCATTGAACACCCACGCAAGAAATTATAAATGTTGATGACTTGCATACGTTTATTAACCCTTCAAATCGCTGCATTCAAATCGGTGTTTGAAAAATGCAAAAAATCAAGACAAACATTCAGTCTTTAGTCTTTTGAGTTATTTATGAAGTTACAACAGTCAAATAACACAAAAGGTACTGGGATAACAGTTTATAGTTTAGATAAAAAACCACTGATGTTTAGGGTAAAGATCAAAACATTATTTAACCAACATGTGGCGACAACCAGCCATCAGAAATATGCCATAGAATAATCAAAAATTAAACATGAAGCTTTATGAGTGAATAGCTGAATCGTTTACTGAAAATGAGACTAAAAATAAATATGGGTTGTACAAATTACAATGTTAGATTTAACACTTAATATTATTATTTTTACATTATCAGTAACAGTAATAACAGTGCATTTTTCACAGTACTGAATATTTTACATTTTATTTTTATTCAGCTGATTACTTCTTTATTTTATTTTAAATCAAATTTCAGGTTCTAAGTTCTGTTTGTTAAAACCAAGTGTCTTACAGTACTGTTTTTGTAATAAACGGAAAGCAAATTACATTCATCTCCTAAATTCGTCTTGACTAAAAAACCATTATGTAATGCGAACCGTGAGATTTGTGATCCGTTACAACACTAGTAAAAGCTAAAGAAATAAAATAAATAAATAAACTGTTTCTGTTCAGGTATCTTTAAATGCAAATGAGCTGCTCTACCTCACAAAGTCCATAAATTGTGGAAAAAGCTCTATTTAACAATAGCAGATTTACACAGAATCTGCATTCATATTTTTCAAGCGCTTTGTAATTCAATGCATTTTAAACTTTAAAAAATAATAATAATAGCGATCATTTTCTGTCCTATAGGAAAAAGAATAAATAGCTCTGAACGTTGCAGTATGCACAGTAAGTGCTGCTTCCTGTAATCTATTTCTATCAGCTCGAGTGCTGGTCATCAACAGTAAATCAACAATAAACTAAATCACAAACTCTGCTTTGAAGTTTTTAAAAACCTAAGTAGTAAAAAAATAAATTAATTAAATAAAATAAACTCTAAAAAATGTTGGGTTCCACATAATTAGACTTTATTAATCCCAAAGAGAAATTGACATGTCACAGCAGAGCTCTCCTACTAAAGATAGATCGAATAAATTACATGTATAAAAAGACAATGATATTAATAAAATTACATTCATACTGCACACTTTAGTTTCAAACAACGAGTAGACACTTGTCCATATCTAATGCTATTACAAATCAGCATAATCCATCTAGTATGACTTTGGTTACACAATCTGATCACTGTTGGTAAAATGAACAATTTTTCATTTCATTCATAATGTTGTCTGAGCACAGTTTTTTTTAAACGCGTTTACAAATTTAGGTGTATTGAACATAAAACAATTGAGTTGTCCCAAAAAAAACACTTAAGATTTGCGTTGTTTCAACTCATTTTAAATAAATATTATGAAGCAGCAGCAAAAGTCATTTGTTGACTGTATAAATGAAATTCCTCCCAAAGTATGACGTTAAATTCTTTTGAATAAAGACAAAACTCAAATTTTCAGGATTGATTTTCACAATTTTTACTGCCTTATTAAATTCCATCCTCACATTATCTTCAGTATTTATAAGGCATTTAATAACACTGGCAAAACAGCACCAGAAGAGCCACTTCACTGAATGATGACTAAGCCAAGTAAGTGCTTCAAATGGATTTTTTCATAGTGATAAATTGTTTTATTGCTTTAATTGGCAATGTCAGCGCACTTCCTCATCGTCCCGTGTATCTGTACAGGCGTGTTAAACAAAGACATTAAGTGCATTATTAGGATGCATTTAGCAGGGAGAGTTGAAATGAGGAAAGGTGCCAACAGTGCTCATAAATGAGTAACAGAGCGTTTCAGGTTTCTTTCAACTCTTTTGACAGCCAGCAATCTTTAAAAGACACAAAGTGCACAAAGTTAAACATGAACCAAACGCAAGCCTGGTCAGTAAAGTGTTCAGACATGCTAATTACAGCTGCATTATTTGATGACATGGGTAAGATTTTTGGCCAAAATAATCATTCCTGGTTTACTACAGGTGCAGAGTGCTATAACAAATCCTTCTTCCTACATTAGATTCCATTTGCATTTTATATCTGCTTTTACCACCATGACCTAAATCAGAAAACAGAACAATCCACCCACTTTATTGTCCTTTTAACCAAACCATTCTCAAATTATGGCCATAAATGTTTATTACGTAAAACTTCAAGCTTCTTATCAGTTCCTCCTCTACTAGGTTTCACAACACAAGTTCTCAGTACCTAAACAAAGGCAAGTCTGCTCTAATTGAACTACATTCAGCTTCTATTATATCTCCACAAACCCATGACAGCCTGGGAAATAGTCCAAGACCGCCTTGTTTAGGATCAGAAGAAAGGCTCTGTCTATGTTCAGCAGTACAAGAGTATTACTGAATACTGAAAACTGCCTACTTTCACTAAGTGTGCAAAATTGTAAGAACAATAGGCAATGTGTAGAAATAAAACATACATTGCACCATTTTGTAGCTTTGTAGTAGTACTACAGTATGGACATTTTTTTACTGGTCCTGGTATTGACTAAAACTTGTGCATTTGGTCTCAGACTAAAATTAACCTGGATTTTATTTTTATTTTTAAGATCCGCAAGGATACCACTAGATCATTGTCTGATTTCTTTACCAAGATCATTAGTTTGACTGCTTGAAAAATATTCAACTTAGAGCTGGGGGATGGTGCAAAAAAAAAAAAAGAAAAAAGATCACAATATCATGTTTCATATTATTTGATATCAATAATTAATGAATATTGTTTAACAATACATTTAGGTATATTAGGATTTTTTATTATTTAACCACTATATTAATTTACCAACATTATGAAGGAAAATAGTTTTAAACAAAATATCTCATCTCTTTTGTAATAAAATAAACATACAGTAAGTGTTAAAGAGACTCTTAAACATGATAAATAAAGTGTGTGCAATGATAAATTTTAAGGTGTGAATAATAATGATACAGTAAACCTCAAACTCTGTCAACAAAACAAATTATGATATTAAAATCTGAGCTTTCGACAAAAGGAACCAACCATCATTATTCAAATACATATTTCAACATTACAGATTGTGAAGTTGAATGACTACAGTACCCCTTATTCTAAAAAGATCTTTCAGATGGGGAGCTTGTGGCTGGGATGCACAAGAAAAGAAACCAAAAAGCCACTCTGGTGACATTCTTACATTCTTTTTTATTTACAATTTCCTCACTGCTGCTATACGACACTAATTTTCGCATGGGTTGTTATTCTGACCTGAAGTGACAAGCGCGTGGATTCCTTGACCATTTAGAATGGACATGCGCTCACGCTCCCCTGGCGTCTCTCAAACCAAAGCGGGTGTAAGTTTGTAATCAAGCGTTTTCCCAGAGGATGACAAACAGAGAAACCCTTGCTGCAATTTTATGGAGGAAAGTAAAAAAGCGCTGCTGTGTTTGGGTGCGCTGTGTTTGTCTGAGGTAATTAGTCTGCCGTTATTACTGAAATGTGTATATTCCATATAAAGTGTAAAGCAGAATGGTTAATTGTACTTGCATGAATTGCGGTGCGCTCACGGCATTAGAAAAAAATTAGCGGTTCACGTGCACGCCACTTGCACAATGTGTGCATCGCTCCCATACGTGCATCATTCCCATCCATTGTAAATTACAAACTTACACCATAAGCTTACTGGCACTGCCTCCAAGCTGCACACTCAGCAGACACATTTTAATAAAACTATAGCGCTTCATACCGAAAAATACATACCAAATCTTTTTTTTTTTTTTTTTTAAATCGATATTGACAATAGTGTTCGGTCAAAAAATATCAATACAGATTTTAAATCGCCCAGCCCTAATTCAACTGTACTCAAATGCAATAACTTCAATCCAATTTGCTACAGTATCTTTTGGTAATGTTGTGCTGAACTGATGCTAATGTTTTATATCAAAAAATGGCAGTAAATGTAATGTAAGTGCCCACAATTTTTAGGCTATTATTGTAAAAAAAAAAGTATTATACTTTGTTTTTATATTACAGTATTTTATCAAATTAAGCAATATACAACAATAGCAAAACAACAGCTTTCACAAATATGAGCACAACTGAAAATGTGTATTTATTGCAATATATAAGTATTCAATAAACAATGGATTGTTTACCCCAAAATTTAAAAGTTACTCACAGTTTGCTCACCCTTAAGTGGTTTTATGACTTCTTTTTTCGTCTGAACATAAAAGAAGTGATTTTGAAAATGTTAGAAACCTGTAACCATTGGCTCCCATAGTAGAAAAACAACTACTATAGAAATGTTTGGTTACAGGCTTCTAGCAAAAAAAAAAAAAAAAAAAAAGAAAGAAAAGAAAAAAAGAAGTTCAAACAGATTTGTGACAAGTAAAGGGAGAATGAATTATAAAAAAAAAATTGCAGTTTGGGTGAAGTGCTAACTTCCAGGAACTATTGAGAGTCTCCATAAGCAGCCATTGCTGTTGAAAAAAACATTCCATTGTCACAAGTCTCTCTCTCTCTCTCTCTCTCTCTCTCTCTCTCTCTCTCTCTCTCTCTCTCTCTCTCTCTCTCTCTCTCTCTCTCTCTCTCTCTCTCTCTCTCTCTCTCTCTCTCTCTCTCTCTCTCTGTCTGTCTGTCTGTCTGTCTGTCTGTCTGTCTGTCTGTCTGTCTGTCTGTCTGTCTGTCTGTCTGTCTGTCTGTCTGTCTGTCTGTCTGTCTGTCTGTCTGTCTGTCTGTCCCTGACAAGATGTCCAAGACAATCACACATATGATCAATTGCATTTACGATTTCATTTCAATTAATTGTTCATCACTAAAAACTTGCCTCCCATAAATTTTCCATCTGAAAAGGAAACACCTGCAATTATGCCAGCTGCAAAAACCATTGTGCCAATGCTTTGTCAATGTCAATATTTCTTTATTTATTTAACTTATTGATTACTGCTTTAAAGTCAGCTGTAATTTGAGCCCTTAATTTGAAGATTTAAAAAAGGTAAATACCTCATGGTTTATTGCTTTAAAAGTGAATTACAGTAGAAACAAAACTGTTCTGAAACAATGAAAACAACAGAAAATTTGTATACCAGTCAAATTCCCCCTTACAGATAAATGCATCCACTTCTTCTGTCTCATATTATCATGTTTTCACACAATGTTCTCTCAATATAAACAGAAATATGTGCAGAAAATGCAAGTAGCTTTTCTGACCAATGAAGGCACTTGTATTGGATTTAAGCTACCAGAGAGAGACTTACCAACGCATGTGAAATATGTATTACACAGCCCCTCATATAATGAAGACAAAATAGATATTAATAATTAATTTCCACAAACCAATAACTCTTAATTCATTCTTGATTAATTCAAGGCCACGTTTCAGGAATTTGTTCCTTTGTTAAGTTAAAACTAAAGAACAAATTAGTCACCCATAACTTGGCCATAATTTAACTAAACAGAAGGAATTGATTCATTTTTATGGGAACATATCTTTAATTTCTCTTATATCTCTTCATGTCATGTCCAGGTAACAGTTGAAATGAACTCTACGTGCCTTGTCTTGTCTTGTCTAACAAGCACAAACTGTGATAAAACCGCATGTGACAAGACATAAAATCTGAAACCCAAGAAGACATACAATATTTCTAGAAAGTAACACCTGTGTGCCCAGTAATATTTAATTTGACAACAAATTTGTTGCATAGACTGACATTACATTAATTAAATAATTAATTATGATAATATTTATTTCTGTAATAGCCTGGGAGCCCGGCTTACAAAACATAACCACATATAATGGGATGTGAATTTTGAGGAGGCCTTTTGGGTCATTGTCCTGCTGGAAGATGAATCGTCACCCCAGTCTTAGGTCAAAAGCACTCTGAAGCAGTTTTTCATTCAGGATGTCTCTGTACATTGCTGCAATCATCTTTCCCTCTATCCTGACTAGTCTTCTAGTTCCTGCTGCTGAAAAACATCCCCACAGCATGACGCTGCCACCACCATGCTTCACTGTAGAGATGGTTTTAGCCTGGTGAGGAGCGGAGCCTGGTTTTCTCCTAACGTAAGACCTGGCAATCACCCCAAAGAGTTCAATTTCTGTCTCATCAGACCAGAGAATTTTGTTTCTTAAGGTCGGAGAGTCCTTCAGATGCCTTTTGGCAAATTCCAGGCGGGAAATGGCTTCCGTCTGGCCACTGTACCATACAGGCCAGATTGGTGGATTGCTGCACAGATGGTTGTCCTTCTGTAAGGTTCTCCTCTCTCCACAGAAGAACGCTGGAGCTCAGACAGAGTGACCATCGGGTTATTAATCACCTCCTTGACTAAGGCCCTTCTTCCCCGATCACTCAGCTTAGATGGCTGACCAGCACTAGGAAGAGTCCTGGTGATTCCAAACATTTTCCACTTGCGGATGATGGAGGCCACTGTGCTCATTGGAACTTTCAGAGCAGCAGAAATTTTTCTGCAACCTTGCCCAGCCTTGTGCCTCCTGACAATCCTGTCTCGCAGGTCTACAGACAATTCCATTGTCTTCATGCTTGGTTTGTGTTTTGACATGCACTGTCAACCCTGGGACCTTATATAGACAGGTGTATGCCTTTTCAAATCATGTCCAATCAACTGACTTTACCAGAGGTGAACTCCAATAAGCTGCTGAAACATCTCAAGAACGATCAGTGGAAACAGAATGTACCTGAGCTCAATTTAGAGCTTCACGGCAAAGCCTGTGAATACTTGTGTACATGTGATGTTTCAGGTTTTTATTTTTAATAAATTTGCAACAATTTAAGTGTAGTATTTTTGTAGTATCAATTTTGTGTAGTATTTCGAGAAAATAAATTAATTTAATTCATTCTGGAAAAAGGTTGTGACATTAAAAAAATGTGGAAAAAGGGAAACACTATAAATACTATCCGGATGAGCTGTATGTCGAAATATATATCCTTATCGTTCAATATGGAAAATAATTATCGAGATTGCATTTTTGGTAATATTACAATACTGCACACATACAGTGTTCTTCTCTGAATGTTTCATTACTAAATGATTCAGCGTTCAAGTCTGATATAACAATGGCACATAGTAGATCAAATTTAAGACAGGTGAAACAAAAAACCATGTAAATACATGAATGGGTTTCATATTTGATTAGTTTACCAACCCGTCTCTGGTATTTTCATGATCATATAATGTGTATTAATTATGGCAATCACTAGTACAAGTAAGGTTAGAGATCACAACCCTTTTTTTCAAAGGTCTTCATTCAACTCTGCTCCCACTAGTTACTTACTGTCCTAAAAACTTAATTTCCAAGCTGTTTGTGTATTTTATACCATATGACCCTGAAAAGCTTGACCAGGCAGCTGCTTCAGTGTGTTAGTTTGATCTCTGTTGGATAGTGCTCTTTTTTTAACCTATTTTGACCGCTGCAGAATAAATAAAGTATTTAAAGAAAAAGAAAATTAAAACTGTTCTCCATATTTACAGGACATTTTATCACTCTAGATACTTGTAAATTATATCATCATTATATCGTTATCCCAATAAACAACGGAAATATTATAATATATTTTTAAATCCCTGAAAACTTAAAGAATAAGCAGCACTGCTGATCACCTCTTGACAGCAAACTTGATGCCTGTTCAAGACCACTTCTTTCAAGCTGGACTGCTTTAGCCCAAGGTATTCAGCAGGCCGAAGACAGCTTAGTCCCTTTATTCATCAGGGGTCACCACAGTGGAATGAACCTCCAACTCATCCAGCATATGTTTTACGCAGCGATGCCATTTTAGCTGCAACCCAGTAATAGGACACACCCATACACTCTCACATTTCACACACATACACTTCAGCCAATTTAGTTTATACAATTCACTTATACTGCATGTCCTTGGACTGCAGGGGAAACCGGAGCACCCGGGGAGAAACCCATGCCAACACGGTAAGAACATGAACACACAGAAATGCCAACTGACCTAACCGGAACTCGAACTTCAACAGAATAAAAAAATACTGTAAATTTTTGGGTGAACTAACCCTTTAATGTACTACTTTTATTGTTTCTTTGGTATATTCCATTATTGATGTCAATTTTTACCCCTTTCAACATTCTTCAAAATATCTTCTTTTGTGTTCAACAGAACAAAATACTCAAACCGTTTGGAACAAATCAAGGGAACACAGTTTTGGGGATAATATCCATTATCCACACACTTCTATGTATCTGTCTCCAATTATAGAAACTGGATGAACATGTTCGAATTGTAACAAAAGACAGAACAAAAACTGGAGAGTCAACAATGCACCCAAGTCATGCAGTCTGACAGCTCCCTTCGACACCATTCCACACTTTGCAACACTCTGTGTAAACTAGCCTGCAGAATGTTCACTCCCTAACAAAAACGCTGTAGTTGTCTCTATAGTTACAAATGTAATTTTACAAATATTGAACCTACAAAACCACAAAACTTCCTCGTCATGATTTGTGATAATGACAGGGAAGTTTCCATTGTAGTCTATCTATGCAATCTCCCTGATGCAATGCAGAAAATCTCGTTAATGCTCTAAGGTTTAAGCAAAGATCAGTGGTGTATATTGTGACCGCAGCACTTTGAATGCCAGAAAGCAGATGGTGAACTGAAGTGTCATTTGTTCTTCACCTTAATTGCTAGATGAGTCAGCACACAACAACGTAAAAGTGATTCAACGCAACCAGAAATTGAGCTGGGCGTGTGGTTATTCTACATAATATTTCTTAAGACTCAAGCAGATGTGTTCCTACATGAACACACGAAAAAATGTGAAACGATTAAGAAACCGTTACATGACATATCATTTACGCTTTATAATAAGCTTTAATAATGTACACTCAGTATGCTTTCAATTGCTTAATTCCATATAAGTGGTTATGGACCACCTTTTGTTTATCCATTCATTTTGCACACATTTTGATCTATACCATCACTCTGAATTATGGTGTTCACTGAGAACCAATGTTTGCAGTATGTATAATGTACATGCTCAGTATGTAAGTTGTTGTTGTCACATTTTGCTACACTTGTCAAGAGCACTTAATAAAAGGGCCCTATAAACAGCAACTTTTAACAAACAGTTACTCTGTCTATATGACATGGCAGGTCACGTGATATCAAAAGAGTAGCACACTCATGAGGTGGTGACCTACTGTTTAACGTAACACTTTAAATAGACACGAATACACTCACCGGCCACTTTATTAGGTACATCTGTCCAACTGCTTATTAACGCAAATTTCAAATCAGCCAATCACATGGCAGCAACTCAATTCATTTAGCATTGTAAACATGGTCAAGACCATCTGCTGCAGTTCAAACAGAGCATCAGAATGTGGAAAAAAGGTAATGTAAGTGACTTTGAACGTGGCGTGGTTGTTGGTGCCAGATGGGCTGGTCTGAGTATTTCAGAAACTGCTGATCTACTGGAATTTTCATGCGCAACCATCTCCAGGGTTTACTGAGAATGGTGTGAAAAAAAGAAAATATCCAGTGAGCTGCAGTTCTGTGGGCGCAAATGCCTTGTTGATGCCAGAGGTCAGAGGAGAATGGCCAGACTGATTCAATAGAACCAGTCAACTGGTTCTGATAGAATGGCAACAGTAACTCAAATAACCACTCGTTACAACCGAGATATGCAGAAGAGCATCCCTGAACACACAACACGTCAAACCTTGAGGCAGATGAGCTACAGCAGCAGAAGACCACACTGAGTGCCACTCCTGTGAGTTAAGAACAGGAAAGTGAGGCTACAATTCACACAGGCTTACCAAAATTGGACAATAGAAGATTGGAAAAATGTTGCCTCCGGTCTGATGAGTCTCGATTACTGCTGCATTCGGATGGTAGGGTCAGAATTTGGCATCAACAACATGAAAGCATGGATCCATCCCGCCTTGTATCAATGGTTCAGGCTGGTGGTGGTGGTGTAATGGTGTGGGGGATATTTTCTTGGCAAACTTTGGGCCCATTAGTACCAATTGAGTATCATGTGAATGCCACAGCCTACCTGAGTATTGTTGCTGACCATGTCCATCCCTTTATGACCACAATGTACCCATCTTTTGATGGCTACTTCCAGCAGTATTACACACTATGTCATAAAGAGCAAATCATCTCAGACTGGTTTCTTGAACATGACAATAGGCTCACTGTACTCAAATGGCCTCCACAATCACCAGAACTCAATCCAATAGAGCATGGGATGTGGTGTAACGGGAGACTTGCATCATGTGCAGCCCACAAATCTGCAGCAACTGCGTGATGCTATCATGTCAATATGGACCAAAATCTTTGAGGAATATTTTCAGTACCTTGTTGAATCTATGCCATGAATGATTTAAGCATTTCTAAAGGCAAAAGGGGGTCCAAACCTGTACTAATAATGTGTACTTAATAAAGTGGCCAGCGCATGTGTGTATATATATATATATTCTAGAAGAAATTCTGCCAACTGTAAGTAAACATATCACTTGATATTAAGATATAGGCTCTCATGAGGTGCAGACCCACTATGTATAAAATAAAGCACATTTTATTGATGAAATATATATATATATATATATATTGGGACACTATATCTCATATGATTTACATAATAGCAATTAGAGTGGTCTCTAAATGCTCATTTTATTTTCATGTGTATAAATTCTTTTTTTTTTACTAATGAAAAGTAAGCAAACATATTATTGATGCTATGATAATTAGAAGTTTCTCAGACAATTCCTGAATAAAAATGTTGACTAAACATATTTGGAGTTCTTAATTCTTGCGATTTACATAAATTATATTTTACTTAAATGTGGCATGGTGGTTCATTCCGCTGTGGTTTAATCCTAATAAATCAGGGACTAAGCAAAGGATGAGTGAGAGAGAGTAATTGTGGCATTATTTTTTCATGCACTGTATATAAAACAGTGCATATTTGTTAGCAAAAAATGACTAAGCAACAGTTATTAGAAGACTTTCAACCAATTGTCAGAAAAGTCAGATCACATGATATTAAAATGGCAGCACTCATGAGGTAGTGACCCACTATATAGAATAAGGCACATTTTTATAGATTAAAAAAATATGATTTACATAATAGGCCTGGGCCTTTATAAGATTCTGACAGTATGATAACCTTAAATATGGTATCATGGTATTGTGATTACTGCTCTAAAATTTATATTTTTTAATGTCTGTGTAAAAAAAGTACAACTTTTTTTCCTTTTGAACACAATACATTTTATTTTGTGAAAGATTTATAATATTTTGGAGCAGTAAACATGTCAGGCTAAACAATGAAAATGAATCATTGACTTCTGCTGTCTTCGTTTGCTTCAAAAACATAGATTTCTTTACAATTTAAAATGGCATCTTTGGATATCTTATGCTGGAGAAGCTGTTGTTTATAAAAATGTGAATAAAAAAAACACACACATACCTTAGGAACGGTATTAAAGAAAATTTTGGTAGTTTTAAAACCTTGACTTTCCAAACCGCGGTATACCTTGAAAACGGTTATCGTCCCATGCCTATTACATAATAGCAATTATATTTGTCTTGAATTTTCATGTGTAGAACTTCTCATTAGCAAAATTAAATGCTTCCAGGCCAATTGACACAATAAAGCTGGGAGTTTTCAAGTCAGGTGAATTGCGTAACTGCAATCTATATCAAACATTTAGTTAATTATTGTTCCGTTAATGTGTTTTAACCCCCTTTTAATTCGCGAGCAGCAAACTCTCCATATTACATTAGTTGTATCACTGTTAGTGCACGAACTAACAGCAAACTTTGCATTCCTGTTCAGTGATTTGCATGACTTTTGAAGCAACGCTGTCACACTGAACTCCTGGCCTGCAGTATGTACTCAAATCACTTCCTACTTCCACTCAGCAAACTACATCTGACACGAGGGGGATTAAACACCTTTCACACCCTAATGCATCTTTAGTTTGCCTCACTCACTCATTTTAGGCACCTTGCTTTGAAACAAAAATCACACCTGTATATCTGAGGGAAATATACAAATGCCATGTTTACAAATCTTTAAGAGCAATGCACTGAACACTGGAAGGTACAGTAACTCACCCTAAAGTGCTGATAAATCCATTGACAGTTCCCTCCGCATACAGCGACACGATATCCCCAATGTGAAGGAAACTAGACCTGTGTTCCGACATTTCTGCAGGTTTTTCAGTAGTTTATCTGATACTTGAGCACTGTGACCCAGCGCAATGTGTTCAGGCGACTCAATGTATCAATCCACTTGTTTCTTCGCCCTGACAGTAACGCATTTTAATCCAGGCGTCCAGAGAAGAGACGCGCCGCGTTAATGACTTTTGTGTTGTGAATCCTCTAACTGAAGCGTTTCTGCATGTTTTCAACTTCTTCCTGTGAGACAAACGAGGCTTTTTCTCACCAATATGCCACTCGAGTGGGAGGAGACTCGCTCTCTGTCCCGTGAAATCAAGGAAGTGATGCTGTCTAGTCTTTATGCTGTGGTATGCAACTCAGAAATTGAGAATGCAACTTTGCTCATTTGTGCAGTCGTGCATGCACAGACGCGCGCAAGTTTTCGGTCTGTTTGTGGTTGTTTTTTTTTTTGTTTTGTTTTTTTTTTGTGAATGACTTCAATATGCAGAGTTTTTATTCACACAAAAAAACTATTACAATAAGTTCCCCAAAAATATTAGCACTGCTAAAAGTGACTATTTTCGTGCGATTCAATGTAAAAAGTACTCGTATAGGACAAATTTATTCTGCGATAAATTAAAGGGACAGTTCACCCAAAATGAAGTAAAATGAAAATGAAGACACTGATTACATAATAAGAAAAGCAGTTGTTAATTGCTAATTGTTTTACTTTACTTATACTATAACCCACTGAGATGATTTATCGACACACTGTACAACCCGACAGTCAACTTTATCAAATGAAATGAGTGTAGTTAACTCAAAATTGACTGAAAGTTAATTTTACTCATTTGAAAAAAGTTTTGAACTCAGTGTTGAAGGTGTTGAGTTCAAATATTCAAATTACTTCAACCTAAATGGAGTAAGCTCACAGTACTCATATAGATTAGTTTTTTAACTCAAATGGTTTGTTGCAATGGGTTTCCTCAAACGGTTTGAGTTGCCTTAACTTATTGGGTTTTCCAGTACTCAGTTGGTTACAGTTCTTTTCATTTATTGGGTTTTAATGTGCTCAAATTTCTTCGTTTACTCAAATGGATTAAGTTCACGGTACTCATTAGGATGAGTTTTTGAACTTCAATGGTTTGTTGCAATTGGTTTCCTCAAATGGTTTAAGTTACCTTAACTTTTTGGGTTTTACAGTGTACTAAAAATCATTTTTAAATGATTGTGCTGGCAACTTCAGTAAAATATTTATTTTATTGTCATTTTTTATTTTATTTTCATTTGAGCACCTCAGATTTTTTACTTTTTCTGTTTATGTCAGTTTGACACCTTTGAAGAGAGAATGGGTTGAAAAGTGGGTGTACTCATTTACACTAACCACTTAACCACTGTGAATATATATATATATATATATATATATATATATATATATATATATATATATATATATATATATATATATATATATATATATATATATATATATATGTTGAGTAGTGTGTGTGTATGTGATTATATTATATTTTATTCATTCAATCATTTTCTTTTCGGCTTAGTCCCTTTATTAATCAGGGGTTGCCACAGCGGATGGGTCAGTTGGCATTTCTGTGTGGAGTTTGCATGTTCTCCCCGTGATCATGTGGGTTTCCTCTGGGTGCTGCGGTTTCTCCCACAAGTCCAAAAACATGTGGTATAGGTGAATTGGGTAAGCTAAATTGTCCTGGGAAACAACCATACACACTCATTCACACACATACGTAGTGTATGTGTGTGAATGAGTGTGTATGGTTGTTTCCCAGTGATTGGTTGCAGCTGGAAGGGCTTCCGCTGCGTAAAACATATTCTGCTTAAGTTGTTGGTTGATTTCACTGTGGCGACCAGAGATTAATAAATGGACTAAGCCAAAAAGAAAATGAATGAATGAATGAATGAATGTATATATTATACTGTACAAACACACAATGGGTTTATATTTAAATATAAATATATTATGCAAGACCAATTGATAGCATTATCAGTGTTGCTGTAGATTTCCTCTGGGTGCTCCTGGTATTGTTAACTCATTCATTATTTTACTTTTCAGTTTAGTCCATTCATTAATTAGAGGTCGCCACCGTGGAATGAACCACCAACTTATCCATCATGTTTTTTTACACAGCGGATGCCCTTCCAGCCGCAACCCAACACTGGGAAACACCCGTACATTCTTAAATTCACACTCATACACTACAGCCAATTTAGCTTACCTGAAGGAAACCCACACGAACACGGGGAGAACATGCAAACTCCACAAAGAAATGCCAATTGACGCAGCTGGGGCTAGAACCAGCGACCTTCTTGCTGTGAGGCGATCGTGCTATCCACTGAGCCACCATGCTGCCCGGTATTGCTAACTGTAATTGTTACTGTCCTGGTATTGTCTTACTTGCACTCAAGTGGCAGTCTTGGGGAAAGTTACTTTTAAAAGTAATGCATTACAATATTGAGTTACAAAAATGTAACTACTTGCGTTACTTAGTTACTTTTCTCATGGAAAGTAATATGTTACGTTACTTTTTAGTTACTGTTACTTTTTAGTTACTGTTACTTTTTCATACCTGCCTGAGGCTTGATCTCTTTCAGAACTTGCAGGGTATTTTTCTTTTTTTATGTATATAGAGGTGCTCTGCATTTAACAACACAATGTATAACCTACAAATTCATTTACCTTTAAAAAAAACTAATAATTAAAAAAAATATATTGTTAACATCCTGACGCTATACATGCTATATATACATATTAATAAAAGTTGAAAGCAATGTGTTTGCTACTTTTGTATTTTTGTCTTATTAGTTCAGTAAAATCACTGTCCATTGAAACTATCCTCTTTTCTTCCATGTGTTGAAAATAATCAGAATACTTCCATCATACAAATGTAAGGCTCAGCCATCTTGTTTTTTGTCTGTTCCGACAGGGAGCTCATTTTCTCATTGAGTGTGATTCAGCGTGATTACATTGATTTTAATTCAGCAAACTAATTTTAAAAAATTTATTCATTAATTTGAAAAGTAACTCGGGGTATATTTTTTAAAAAGTAACTCAGATATTATTATTTTATTTTATAAAGTAAGGCAGCACGGTGGCACAGTGGGTAGCACAATCACCTCACAGCAAGAAGGCCACTGGTTCGAGCCTCGGCTGGGTCAGTTGTCATTTCTGTGGGGAGTTTGCATGTTCTCCCCATGTTGGCATGGGTTACCTCCGAGTTTTTTAAAGTAATGCAAAGACATGTGGTATAGGTGAATTGGGTAGACTAAATTGTCCGTAGTGTATGTGTGTGAATAAGTGTGTATAGGTGTTTCCCAGTGATGGGTTGTAGCTGGAAATGGATCTGCTGTGTAAAAAACATATGCTGGATAAGT
The DNA here is from genome assembly GCF_903798145.1 of Danio aesculapii. Lineage (NCBI taxonomy): Eukaryota > Metazoa > Chordata > Actinopteri > Cypriniformes > Danionidae > Danio > Danio aesculapii. The sequence goes on along the minus strand of NC_079452.1, from coordinate 42,631,636 downwards.
TGGCGGTTCATTCCACTGTGGCGACCTCAGATTAATAAAGAACTAAGCCGAAAAGAAAATGAATGAATGAATGAATGAATGAATTACTTGTAATGCGTTATCCCAAGTGGTTTTAAACTTTTGTGTACTTCTTCCTTTTTATTTCTAACTCAATAAAAGAAATTCTAAAGGATGTTAAATGATGTAAAAAGCATCCACTCACATCCATAGTAGGAACAGAAAATACAATGAAAGCCAATGGTTGTTTTCCCTCCAATATTTTTAACTGTGTCTCCCTTTGTGTTCAACAGAAGAGAGAATTTCATAAAAGTGTAGAACCTCTTGAGTTTGAGGAAATGGAGGATTTAGGTGAAAATATTTCTCATTTAATAATATAAAAATATTAAGGAATATATTTACTTCCTTTAAACTTGTATTGTTGTTATATAATTAAATCACAGCCCTTATATCAATTCTAAAATCAATAAAAATAGTTTAGTTTTTAAAATGTTATTTCATGTTTTTTGACGTTTTATTAATTATATCTATTTGTATATTTTAACTTTTTTAATTTTTATAGTTTTCTCTAAACTTTTTCACATCTATCTATCTATCTATCTATCTATCTATCTATCTATCTATCTATCTATCTATCTATCTATCTATCTATCTATCTATCTATCTATCTATCTATCTATCTATCTATCTGCTTTAATTCATTCCCTGATTTGCTCATTGATTGATTGATTGATTGATTGATTCATTCATTCATTCATTATACGAGCACAAAGATGGCTAAATAATCATTAAAAACCATTCAACCAGTGGTTTATAAACCATAATAGCTAGTGATTTTTATGTTGTAAATATTTCATAAAGATTCAAAAAGTCCAAACTTGGTTTATTTACTTGAGTGGTTTAAATACTTTTGATTGTTTTAAAAAGAAATCAGGAGTAACTACTCTCAGAGGTGTACATCTACAGGCCAATCTTCCCATTGTGTAATTATCAGATGTTCGAAGTCTTCGTTTTAAACTCCTGTGTATACCAGAGATGCCCAAAGTAGAGCACACGGGCCAAAGTTGGCCCATGGTTACCTTTGATTTGGCCCGTCATCCCATCTGAGAAGAGAGAGAGAATGATGGAGATGGTTTAGAGATTGTAAATTCAAATTTAATGTAACCTTTTATTTGTTTGTTTCATTGTTAAGATACAAAAAAGGCTAACTGAGATTAAATGTTTAAATTTAAATGCTGTAATTTAGTTTAAAATGTACATACTGTCACCCGACGGCTAGAGGACAATGCAGAGACTTTGGTGAGGGCATCAAGGCAAAGGTAGATTCGACTTGACTAGTGTATGCCGCATATGTATAACTTCATTGCGTTATATATGTGATTATCTTTTAATTGCAATAAGTCCTAATTAAAAAGTTATACTGCATTAGTTAATATGATTCAAAGTGATTTTTTATATTTATTTTTAAATATTATAAAATAAATTAGGAAATTCCCCATGACAACATTAATGTAAAATAGTTTGGTATATTTATCTTCGGCCCACAGTGCTCGATGATGTTTGGTTTTTGGCCCTTCATACTAAAAATTTTGGGAACCCTTGGTGTATACTAATGATAAAAATTACTGATTGTAATAGTGATTAATGGTTCCATATAATAATGGTAAACTGATTAACTCATTCGGTGATAAATTTGTTGAACTAAAATAATTAATACATAACGTCTAATATTTTTATGTATTATATATTTTACATTCATTCATTTATGGATTTGTTTTGTAATTCAGCATCATCATGACCTAGTTTTTCTACCTTTTTGAGACATTTTCACAGCGTTAGATTTATTTAAACTTGCCTGCACTGCCATCTAGTGTCATGATGAACGAAATGATCAAAATAAAGTCACATGGTCACATGGATTATTTGATTTTTTATTTTTTTTTTTGCACGTCAAATTTTTAGGGGTTATAAATATACAACTCCATCCACCTAAAATGTACAGGCTTAATTTAAAACTAAAATATATTATCAACATTTTATTTGTAGATATCTTTAAATATATTTGTATATGACACTAATAGAAAACATAAAAATATGATTTGAACTATTAAGTTATCCAAAATACAATGCAAGCCTATTCATATAGGCCTTAATAAAACCTTTCCAGCAGCTTACTCTAAATTAGTCAATCATTTAATTAATTTTTACTTTAATAAATTAAGTTAGCCTACTAATAACACATATTTTTCAATACATCTGACTTACAAAGGCATGTACAACAGTTCTTTGTAAAGCATTTTTAAATCCAGCAATACTAGTTTATATCATCCTATATTACATGTACTTACCAAGTAACTAACTATCTAAATAAGTGAACAACAACTTGGCTGATCTCCGCATCAACCCGATCACGTGGTCGAAAACTAAGATGCTTGACATTTGCTCAGAGTTTCCATGAGGTTTATGTGAAAGCGTCTACGACATTACCTAGTGGTTACCTGTCATTTACCTTCCTTCTTGACTATTACCCTAAAAAGAAACACGAGGTCATCATTACGCAGTACACACACACACACACACACACACACACACACACACACACACACACATACACATATATATCAACACAATACAGCTACGCTCCACCTCCAGTGACCTTAGGCAACAAGGCACAGAGAGAGAGAGAGAGCGAGAGAGAGAGAGAGAGAGAGAGAGCAAACCTCCTTCTCTCAATCAAAAACACACACAATACAAGTACCTGCTGAACCACAGAGTCTGTTTATGCACACACTCCTCGTTCGCTTTATCAGACTCAAACAGAGGCAGATTCTGTGTAACATTTTGCTTAAAAGCATCTGGGGTGAAACATCGTAGCCTACTTTTTTTCCCTCAAGCTTGTTTCCCTCCTCCAGCAGCAACAGCCGCCCGAATCTCAGAACACCCGGGAACAACTGAGGTAAGTGAGATATACTTAGAAAATAGAGAATGTTGGGTTATTTATGACTTATCTTAATAGAAACAGACGAGTAAGTTATTTTGCTGAATGTTTTTTTAGCGCGGCATGCCTTTGAGTTGTTTTGATGTGGAAAAAGGTGAAAATGTATCATATTTAATGTAAACCTACACTAGTTGCCCATGCCCGCTATAGAGCAGGATCAGGTGCCTTTGTTTCTCACGCTGCTCTTTACCCAGTTTCTTTATCCAGTGCATAACAATAAAGCTTTCTGCAATAATTCAGTGCATTCAAGGATATTTTGTCACTGGTAAAAACGGGTTTTTATATACTCGATCGATAAATGGACTGTGTATGTCCTGTGAGTGTGTTGTGTGTGTGTGTGTGTGTGTTCAGGTTACATTCACATATAGTTTTTAAGGATGGGTAATAAAATATGATGGTAAGCTGAGAACAGATTCTTAAATGAAAAAATAATATATATTAATATAAAATATATATATTAATATTATACTGGATATTATAATGATTATTGTTGTTATTTAATTTATTATTGTTATTATTATTATTAATATTAATTAATTAATTAATATCAAATTGAAGTTCTATTTTAGCACTTTACCTATATATTATATTATATTATATTATATTATATTATATTATATTATATTATATTATATTATATTATATTATTAGGTGGCTCAGTGGTTAGCTCTGTCACCTCACAGCAAGAAGGTTGCTGGTTTGAGTCCTGGCTGGGTCAGGTGGCATTTCTGTGTGGAGTTTTTGCTGTATAAAACATATGCTGGATAAGTTGGCGGTTCATTCCGCTGTGGCGAACCCTTATAAATAAAGTGGCTAAGTCGAAGGAAAATGAATGAATTAATTATAAGGATCATTGTTGTTATTTAAATTTATTATTACTATATATTATTATTAAGATTAGTATTAATACTAAATATTACCTTGAAGTTGTATTTTTAGCACTTTACCTATATATTATATTATGTTATATTACATTACATTACATTACGTTATGTTATGTTATGTTATGTTATGTTATGTTATGTTATGTTATATTACATTACATTACATTACATTACATTACTTTATGTTATGTTATGTTATGTTATGTTATATTATATTATATTATATTACATTACATTACATTATATTATATCACTATAGCCAACTATTTAAACCAAGACTTATGTATAAACAAGAAATACTTAATATATATTAAAATATTAAAACATCAGCTTTCTAATGTTGTTCAGGATCACCAGGCTTGTTTTGACCAAATATACTATAAAAATATTAACCCTGTCACTTTTTTAATAGGCTGGCTGATGGCACAATACATTTAGTAACATGTAAACAACACTTTCGTACAGAATATATCAACATAGGCAAAGAGCTAAAGGCCTGAAACTCAACATACATGGATGTTTGTTCATGAAAGTGTAAATTTATTATGTTTTGGTTAATCTTATACAGTAAAAACTTTGATAAAGTGAATATTTAAAAACTGGAAATGTGTGGATTATCAGCATTCTAAGAAACACCTTGTAGGTTCATGACCTTATAAGCTCATGCTTGTAATGACTGTAAAATATTTTAAAAGGGGGCAATCAATGTAGCAACACCAAAGCCTTGAATTTAATAAGCATGGATAAATTTAAAAGAAATATACTTTTAAAAATCAAAAATTTAAATAGTAAATGCATTGTTTTCATATGAGTCAGTGTCTGCATACTGTATGGTGGAATGGTGCATATTACACACACTCTAAATGCAAACAATACAAACCATTAGAAACTGAACATGCAGCATATATAGTGCTCAGCATAATTGAGTAAACCCATTTTGAAAATAAATATTTTTATCCATTTCTCAGTGAATATAGGCAATGTATTTTATTAAACAGATATATTTATTAAAATAAAAGTTTAGTCACCAAACATATTTAGATACTGAAAGAAAATACAATTAAATTCAAGCAAATTTCAAAACAAAATTTCAACTAAATGTAAATTTTTTTATTTTTTTGCTTCTCTTGAATTTTCCTCTTTGTATTTAATATTGTTCTATAACATATACGTTTGTAAGTTATTTTGTTAGATAAGCTCCAGATTTGGCTTCAGTACTAACTAATCTAATGTATATGCACAAATATAATATTGTATAGCTTCCTAATAAAAATATGCATTTAAAAGATTTGTGAGGGATGTACTTATATTTGCTGAGCACTGTAGGTTTATATTAGCAAATATACAATATGATATGTGCAAAATAGACTAGGAGGCTACAGTATCAGAAATATTGCTTTAAACATGCTCAATGAATGATAAATATAGACTGTCTGAGAATGTGGTTAAAATAATCCTTCTGGATTGCTTGCTTGAAAATTGCATAACATTTATAGTGGCTTTCATTGTCTGGGTGCTTAACTTCATATGTATTGGTGAATGCACAAATTTAATCCCACTGGTCTGCAAAATGTAAACTGAGGGGTTTAAAATAGTTTTTGACACTTTTAGTTAAGAAAAGCTTACATTTTCAAAATGTACATCTTTGCACCTTACGTACTCCTAAACGTTGCATATTACTGCTTTAAAGATTCATTGTAAATACCTAAAGTGTACATATTAGTACCTACATACAGTAGTGCGTATTTGTACCTTAAAGGGCACCTATGAGGAAAATCCACTTTTGGAAGCTGTTAGGACAGAAGTGTGTGTAGGTACAGTATAGTGTGTCCACAGTCATATTGCAGTGATAGAAACACAATCAAAAGTCAAACAAAATCAAAAGTCAAACAGAAACAAAATCTTTTTTTTTTATTTCCTGACGTTAAAATAGGACCCAAATCCCTCCCATTTTGAGGCCCACTCACATGATGTAAGAGTGCAGTTTTCCCACAGAATTGATTGACAGTTGTCATGTCTCCATAATAACATGTATAAATATGTCCACGGAACATTTTTTGCAAAGAAACTGGGGTTAAAACATGTTACAACGTTCTATGATCAGCTCCACCTCAATAATTAATTTTATAAATTTAAAACGTTTCTATAACAGAGCATGTTTGTAATAAAGAGAGTAAAATCGTTCTGTATTTCATAACCGCTTTAATCACCACAGCCAATGCACTTATATGTGTGTGTGTGTGTGTGTGTGTGTGTGTGTGTGTGTGTGTGTGTGTACTGCATTTGTGTGTGACTCATCATTTCAGAAGGGCTCCAAACTCCACTACAAATACATAAAATAAACTTACGGTATTTTTGACCAATGACCTTATTTCAGCTTCTTCCGAGTCTGTCTCTATCACTGAAAACTGTTTATCTGATGTAAAGCATGATAAGAAGCAGACACACGTTGGAGCGGTGGGCGGGGAAAAGCAGCTTATTTGGATTTAAAGCCACAAAAAGTCTACAAAAACCACCAAAATGGGCAAATTTTACTTTATATATTAAATAATCTGATGGGTATTTAGAGCTGAAACTTTTCAGACACATTCTGGAGACACTAAAGTCTTATCTTACATCTTGTAAAAGGGTGAAATAGGTACCTTTTAAAGTTTATATTACTACTTAGGAAATATTACCACTTAGCAAAACTTACTTTGGTCAAGCTTGTTTTTCTTTTAGAGCATCGCATCGGTGGAATTTGACACCACAATCTGTTAGAGATGGTGTATCGTTTAATAAGTATAATTTTAAGAAATGGCAACCAACATTGCAAACACACTTTTTTCTGTTGTTGTTGTTGAGGTTGTTTTTTCTAGTCCATTTGAGTTTTGTTTACAGTTTGAATTTGTATATTTATTGGTATAGCCCTTTAAGTTCTTGAAGAATGTTTATTAATGAACTTGTTGTGGGAAAAAAATACCCCAAATAAATTAATACCTACATATTAAAACCTTATGAAGAAAATGAACCTCCCCAGTATCCAATTTTGTTGTTTTTTGTAGGTTATACCATTATCAACTATAAATGCTGATTTTATTAATATTATTATTCATTTTTAGAAATGTAATGACTTTATCATTTACTTCTTTCTGTTTGGTTTTAATCATTAACTTCAAGTCAACACGTGCGCTCTGTTTCATTGGGTTATCTAAAATTCGGAGATTACTTGGGTTTAAAATAGGCATACTGTACAGGACTAGTTCTGCAAGAGTTCAAATAAACATAGTGGGTGGCTTTTCTAATCCTTTCTTGCTTTTTTCCATCTTACTCCAGAGACATGGGATTGGACACATTTTTGTGGGAATGACTCAAGCCAAACTTGCATCTGATTCTTAATCACTCTTCAGTCGTGGGATATAATGCCAGATTACTCAAGATGACGGAGCTGAATTATGCTTTCATAAGTGGAAACAGGAAGGAAGTGGATAAAACTTTGGACTGGAGTTATATAGACTGGCATGACAAGAAAATGGTAAAAGGGACGGATGCTCAGACCCAAACCCAACACGTACAAAGCAAGGACATAGACACACAAACGACTAATCCTTGTACAATGCGAATAAATTTAGAAAGCACGTCATCAGGCATGAAATTAGGTTCTGTGACAATGTCAAATTGCACGTCTGGAGACTTAATTACTCAGGAGATTCACAAACATTCCCCGGCTCCCATCTCCCCATCCCAGACTCTGAGGAGGATGCCCTTGCCGTTACACACTCCGAATTTTCACAGACATTCCCCGGCCTGCTGCTCCACATCCCCGGCTTTATGGAGGTCGTCCGGGATGTCAAACTCTGTGGATTTTCACAGACATTCCCCAACCCGCATCTCCACATCACCGACTCTGAGGAGGATGAGGAGCACCAGAATCTACAACCGGGACACCTGCAATACGGCCAAGCCTTTAAGAGAGGAGTCGTCAACACCGATGAGTCCACATTCTTCATTTTTTCGAGAAAAATCTCCACTGGCTGTGGATGGAGAGAACAAGAGCCTTGAGTCTTCAGTGAGTCACGGGACAGTTCGTACACACAGATCACAGACTCTTGACAATGGTGTCATCTGCAAAAGCAAAGAGTCTTGTGATTCAAAAAAGCCTGTTTCTGACAAAGAGAGCACCTCTGATGACAATGAGCAGGTATACAATGAGTTTTAGGTCATCTTACCCTAAAGAGAAACAACAGCTATATGATATTTATATAATAAGATCTGTATTGATGTTTTGGTATTATTATTTATAAAATATTAGATTTTTATAAATATTTTAAATGGGCTTTTATTTTTTATTGTTTTTTTTTATTGTTTCTTTAATTCCCCTGTGAAAGGGGTGGTCCACTATGATATCATATTTTAAACTTTAGTTGATGTATAATGTGGCTGTGTGAACATAAACAACATCTCTGAATGTTCTACGCTCAAAGTTCTATGTTCAAATTTCCACTCAAAGTGACTTTGACAGAGTTAGCTTAGCAAAGCCTACAGCGAATGAAGTTTGGGGATTTAAAAAAAATACATCCGGGCTAGTGAGATCACAGATGCTTCAGGTTACGCGCATTCCCTAAGTGTATACACCCTGCGCAGCAAAGAGGCATGGCCAGAGGTACTATAATGTTGCAGAGAAAGCTAAAATGCCATTCAAATGCTGCTATTTCCACAGAGCTTGTTCTGTTTCTGTATTTGGGCTTCCAAATGACACTACACAAAGACAGAAGTGCTTACAATTTAATTTTCATTATCTAGAGAATTATAAAAAATATATAGCTAGCATTTGACAAAGGATAGCTTCTAGAATCTCACCCAGTTCAGTGCTGGACTCGGCTAAAAGTCTGCAAAGAAGGAACAGTTGTCTGTAACAACCTGTAAGTATTTATTTGTTAAAATCGATCTATTACATGCATAGTTTCAAGCGTTGTCAACGGTATGTTGTAGCAAGGACGTAAGCAGCGGGAAATGCTGTTTGACAACGCAAACAATTTAGCTACAAATCCATATTTATCCGTCAAACCGCTGTAAACACCCACAATCTTCACTAGCGCTGCAGTGTCTCTCTATGCAGCTGCTTTCCCTGCATTACAAACCTCAAATAATAAACTCACAAAGAATATGTGAACGTTTCACATGCTTATTCCAAATATATATGAAAGACACTTGTCAGATTTTATTTTAGAGAGCAGACATGAGATCCAGCTGTGTCCTCTGTGTCATTTTCTGTCTGATTCAGGCTCAAACTGATACTGCTATCAGCTACTCTGACTGACAGTGTTTACACAGTGCAAAAAAAGTGCGTCCTTGTTGGAGGGTGGCGCTTCCTGGTGACATGGAGCCGATCTGCGAATCACAGCACATTATGTTAGCTGACCAATCAGAGCCTTTTAAGGGCAGGCTAGGAAACTAGGAAATATGATCGTTGTTTTCATGTTAGCAGAGTAGGTGTATATAATCAAAGTAAGATATATGAAAAAGAGGGTGATTTTTTTACAAATGAAGCATGAGCACACATTGTTTTGCATCTTATAAACACAACCAAGCCTAAAAATACACTCAGGACCACCCCTTTAACAAACACTCAAAAAATTATGTTTACTGGTAATACCACAATTTTTGAGATTTTTTTCGACAACTTAATTTTTTCATGTTCAATCGACTTAAATTTGTTAAAACTAATGAGTTAACTTATTTCCGTCATGTTGACACGGTGGTGCAGTGGGTAGCACAATCGCCTCACATCTAGGTCGCTGGTTCGAGCCCTGGCTGGGTCAGTTGGCATTTCTGTGTGGAGTTGGCATGTTCTCCCCATGTTCGCGTGGGTTTCCTCCGGGAGCTCCGGTTGCCCCCTCCGGTTTCATTCCACTGTGGTGACCCCTGATTAATAAAGGGACTAAGCCGAAAAGTAGATAAATGAACAAGTTACCAAGGGTGCATTTCACCCAAAAAGCTCATCATTTACTCTGCTCATATGGTTTAAACCTTTACAAGTTTCTTTCATCTGTTGGACACAAAAGAAGGTTTTGTGAAGAAAGCTAAAAACCTGTAACCATTGATTTTGGAAATCAATGGGTGCCAGCTACCATCATTTTTCAAAAAATCTTCTTTTGTGTTCAACAAAAGAAAGAAATTCAAATAGGTTTTTGAACAAGTGAAGGGTAAGTAAATGGTGGCAGAGTTTTCAATTTTGGGGGGAACTCCCTTTAAGCTTCAACAAAGCAGTTTTTGTTTTAGTTGACTAAACCAATCCTTGTCTCGATCACCACATCAGTGTTTATTTGATTAACGGCCTGTATATTATCCTTTTGATAACAATCAGATCCATCCACAATGATAAGTCATCTTTTTCCATGCAGCTTGTAAATCAAACGGCAATAGCCTTTCCGCTTTTATCAAAGAATAGTTCACAATAAGAGCTTCTGACAGCAATTGAATCAGTAGCTTCATGCACTGGCAGCTTCGTTCCATTCACTGCAGTCAGCAATCACCAAATAATGGAAGGGTCAGTGTAGGATCAGAAGTATAAAAGCCAAGCCCCATTCACTCCGTCCATACATTCACCAAGCCTTCCCCACAATGGAGTGAGATATCAGTAGATGTGAGAACATCAGGTCTTTTTAGCTCACAACAATTGTGTGACGAGATCCTCTGAAATTGATATCATGTTTACTTGATGACTAGTGTTTTACTGTCTCCAAGTACTTTGCTTACGTTTTCTATATCTGCTTTTGATTACAGGTCAAGGATCCATGTCATAAAAGGTAGGTGAGCTGTTTCTAATCTAATGTTTTGCATAAGCCATTCCCACCCTATTTGCATGTGAACTGTATTTTTGTCCTAGTCACTTTGGCCTGTCAAACTAGCATTTCCCTGTGCGCTTGTTGCTCAACATCTCCCATTTGAAAAGTTGTGTCATTAATCCAGGAATTTGTTGTCGTTTGTGGTAATGAGGCCAAAGCGGGACACTTTCTTTCAGCAGAGCGCCACCATGCTGGCGCAAGGGGGAGCTGGGGTTGTGGGACGTTCATTGTTCATTGTGTTACCGCTTTGTTAGCTGCGCATGAACTTTTAAAGGAGAGTTATTAGAGATCCATCGTTCGGCCCAGACAAACTCTAATTAGTGCCACTTTCCCCCCCTGTAGGGCCCTCTTTGCTTGGGCCACGCTCGTCTTTTCAGCGGTGGATAATTAGGTAGCTATTGTGGCCTTAATTACAGTATGGCACCGTCTGATTGCAGTGCTCATCTCTGGATGCCGATTGGATGGGACAGTTATGTTAAGGGGGCATCATTATTCTGTAGAGGTGCGAGGACAAAGCTCCCTTCTTTGTGGCCGGGATGGTCAAGATAGAGGACTGCTTCATTGTAGGCCTGCATTGTGGATTCGCCTCTAGATAACAAGCCATTAGCAGTGACCTGTTTTTAATGTCGGTAAAAAGGACTGACTTTTTACCGGTAGGGTTTCAAAGCCTGATGCTTTGGCATTTGTGTTTCTGTTTGCTCTTGCAAAAGAGAAGTTGGAAGTGCAAATAGTGAACACATTAAGCCTTTTATTAGCTTCTGTATCTCCAGAAAGGTCCAAAAGGATGAAAATAATGAAGTAGAAAGTTAATAAGGAAGTATGTGTTGGGTTCATTGTGCCATGTGGCGTGGGAATGGGTGTTCCCCTTATAGTGCTGAAGAATTCATATCTCATAGCTGTTTTGGTTTATGGTTCAATATTCAGTGAAATGAACACTGAACGACTGATAGAAGTATCTGCAGTTGTTGTTGTGTTTAGTTCTTCACTTTGGCTACGTGGAGCGTTGTCTAGCCAGACCTTCAGACTGGTGACAGAAGGTCTGGACTTATTGGCCAAGAAACACTTAAAGGCTGTTTGACTGATATGTGAAACAACCTAACAGAGATTAATCAAATGTGATTTTCATGTGCATTTTGTCAGTAAAGCCGGTCCTAGGAAATGCTTTCAGATGGAGCAGCATTTACTACACATAGTCGTAGTACACGATTTAGTCGGTTGATGGTATTTTTATGTGACAGCTGTATGCATTTCTTCTCAATGTATTACGGATCTGTGTAGTAAATTCCTCACCTAAAATGACTAAATATACTGTAATAACGTGTTTTTTTTTTACTGCAAACTCACTTCATAACTTCAGTCGAGAATTTGAAATAAAGAAGGCTGTGAGATGACACCATAGATCAAGTTCATTTATTTATAAAGCACATTTAAAAATAGTCACAAGTGCTGTACATGAGACAGAGTAAGATTTTGGGCTTGCTTATAACGATATAGACGCAGAGTCTAAAATGCATGGCGAAAAAAGCATTAAGGGTGTGAAGACATCCATTAGACATCCATTAGCCAGCCATTAGCCTTTTCCATTAGCCTTTTCCACATCCATTAGCCTACATATTTAATTTTGTTTGTTAAGTGCAAAGATTTGTTTCAAAACTATTTCTAAATCCAGTTCTAATTTCCAGCAAACGAATAAATGAACAATAATAATGAAGTGTGGTCAAAAAACTGAGTTATATCCAAACCCACGTCTTATTCTTATGCCCCAATGGTGATGCAAACGTCTCCAAAACCCGACAGGTGGACAAATCTAAACTTGTTTTATTAAAACAAATATAAATTTATATATAAAAATTAGTACTACTAATAATAACAACATTATACAAAAGCAAATTGTCATGAAAAAACTGAAAAAAAAAGCCCCACAAAGTGAAGAAGGCATGGAGGTAGTGGTTTATATATTTATGTAGAAAATAATTTTTGTAACATTTTAATCCTTTAATTCTTTTTCATTTATAAAGATATTTGTGTATTGCTGCACATCCTGTGTGTACTAACCAATGTGTAAGCGTTTAAGGCGCACAAAACTAACACACTCTGCGCTGGACTTTAGACCTGCTTTCAACAAATGTCGTGAGCGCAGTATTACAAGTCGAGATCACATTTATGTAATACGAGCATGCGAACCTCTTTGCTTGCGTGCCGATTTCCTCTGTTCGTGCATAAAACTTCTTGCACGCCCTCAAATATACGCTGCTCAAGTGCAGATTTTCTTGTGCGCTCTCGAATAAACGCTGCTGAAGTGAGATTTAGTGCGTTTATGTAACGAGTATGTCTCCAACATTTATTAGATTTGCTAGGAATATTTATGAATGTCTCCAATAGACCTACCAAGCGGCATTAATGCATCCTGAAGTAAAGTGAAACAGCTATAAACTCCAGCAAAATAAAGTCATTGTATCCAGAGTCATAAAGCTTTATCTATAAAGTTTAATTATGGAAACTGTACATCTTAACTGAAAGCTATGTTGTGTTTGCTAGCCTTACGCACCTGTCAGTCAGTCAGCATGTCACCTTAAAGGGTTAAACAAATAATGCACAGCACAACTAATTCACTTACCTTTCAATACATTTTGGTGTGATTATAACCAGCTATAAAAAAAAAACACTGTTTTGAATGAGATGCAGTAATGTAGCCATGGCGGGAAGAATTTTTGTGTGGCGCCCCGCCATGGAAGAATGAATGTAGTTGAAACCATGTATTTTAGCTCCTCAAAATAGCAACGTGCCAACGATGCGCCTTAACACACATCCTTTTTAGACAGAGAGTCCACAAAGTAGCGCGAATGGATTTACTATTTAAAGAACATGGAGCAGAGTTGGAAAATTAGGGGTGTGTTGGTCTGAAAATTGCAACACATCGTGCCAAACACGTCGTGCGCCTTATTGCGGCGGGTGTATGATACGGCCCATAGAGACAATTTGAAAAACAGGGCCCATAGAGACAATTTGAAAAACAGGGCCCATAGCGACAAATTTGAAAAACAGGGCCCATAGAGACAATTTGAAAAACAGGGCCCATAGAGACAATTTGAAAAACAGGGCCCATAGAGACAATTTGAAAAACAGGGCCCATAGCGACAAATTTGAAAAACATAGAGGTAAAACCAAGAGAAACAACAGAATAAAGTTTAAAATAAAGCAATCGACTCTATTATAATATTAATATTAAAAAGCCAAACTGAACACGTAAGTTTTTAAAAGAGATTTAAAAATAGATAGTGATGCTGCCATTCTAATCTTAAGAGGTAAATTGTTTCACAACCATTGACCATAGTTGCATGACTATTAGATCCACTGAATCAATGAAAGCAGTTAAATATTTTGTTTATATATGTGTATTTCCTGGGTTTCTTCTAAATAGGTGTTTAAGAGCACCCTATGGCCTTTGGAGGAGATTGAATACACACTAATGAATACACAACTGTGCTTCACTGAAAAGATGTGCATGACAATCACAGCTGTCCATAATCCCATTTGCGATTTCATTTTGCTAATGGGCCAGTCCTAGTTCATGTTCTAGAATATGCTATAAACTTAAACAAAGATATAGAATGATGTGGATTTTATTAGACTGCACAAATCAGAATTATAAGAGAACTTTATAATCTATTTAGTATGATAAAAGAGCGCTGCTTCTTTGACTGGAAGAACCAGAAAGACTGTGGCATTATAAAATCTCTGCTGCTTTCGTGTCACATTGTCTCTCATCAGCACTTGCTTCAGCGGTCTAGTTTCGTTTCAACAGCTTTCAGCCACACTCTTCTTCATAGTGCCAAGCGTTGAATTCCTCATCCATGAGTCCCAAAGGATGTAATAAAGATGAAAATTCCCATTATTCCATACTCGTCATTAAACTACACCTTTGTTTGTTGTGAATATATGCCCTCTAGCAGTAAAGGTCACTTACTGTGCATTTAAGGTAGCTGTAAAAATAGATTTGTATTTATTTTGAAATTTACAGTGCGATTAACTTACTGCCAAGCTCTTATTTCTCCCTCATACCTGTATCTGAAGATGTACGCAATTGTAAAACTCTATTTACCCACGTGACACACAGTAGTAGCACACTGAGTCTCTGTATAGATGACGAGTAGCTCAAAAACCAGCCCATCAAGTTGTGTGTTAAAACAGTCAGAGCATTGCCTATAAGCCCTTAGGATTTTATGTCAAAATGAAAGAGGGGAACTGAAATGACTTATGCGGAACTACAGAATAATTGTTTAATTAAATCTAGTGAAGATATAAATAGAAGAAGAAGTACAGAAGAGACCAAAATGTGGCTGTTTACTATCTAGTTCCCAAATCACGTTTACATTACTGCATTTTAAGACATCTTTTACATTCAAATCAGATTAAGTTTCACAGATAGGTTGTTAATTTGGTATTTTTAGATTGTATGTATTTAGGTTTTAATTTTGGTAATTGTAGTTCATTATATGTAGAATTAAGATACATCAATTCATTAACACCACAAAAATTGCATTCACAATCATTTACAAGGACAGTAGCTAGAACACTTTATCTGTAAGAGGACAAATACATTACACTATATACATTTATGTGCATCTCTTCATTCAGTTTGTAATTAGTTTTATTGTATTGTCATTGATTTTAGTTTTCATATTAAGTTTGCATTTGCCTTGCAGTTAACAGTAATGTTTCAAACCAGTAGGTTTACCTTTCATGTATAGGTTTACCCTATTTAAAGGTATAGTTCATGCCAAAATGAAGATGCTGTCATCAGTTAATCATCCTCCACTTGTTCCAAGCCTGTTTGTTTCTTCCTTCTGTTAAACAAGAAGAATGTTATGACCTCCATAGTATGTTTTGTCTCTACTATGGATGCCTATGGCTGCGTTTTCCAACATTTTTCAGAATATTGTGTTTCATGTTCAACAGAAGAAAATAATTCATAAAAGTATAGAACCAATTGAGTGTGAGGAAACGATGATGAAATGTAAATTTTTAGGTGGACTGTCCCTTTAAAACAGGGGTGCCCACATTTTTTCGTATGAAGGGCCAAAACACAAATATCATCGAGAGCTGTGGGCCGAAGATAAATATAGCTAACTATTACACAGTGAAGTTTATTGCGGCATACACTAGTCAAGTTGAATCTGCCTTTGCCTTGATTCCCTCACCAAAGTCTCTGCATTGTCCTTTATCTGTCAGGTGACAGTATGTACATTTTAAACTAAATTACATCATTTAAATTGAAACATTTAATCTCAGTTAGCCTTTATTGTAGCCTAACAATAAAGCAAACAAATAAAAGGTTACATTAAATGTGAATTTACAATCTGTAAATCAGTGCTGCCCAAACATTTTCTTATGAAGGGCCAAAAAAGTAAATCTAGCAAACTGTATTACATTAACATTGCCATGGGTTATTTCCTAATTTATTTCCTAATATTTAAAAATAAATAGAAAACATCACTTTGAATCATATTAACTAATGCAGTATAAATTTTTTAATTAAAACTTATTACAATTAAAACATAAACAATCACATTTGTAACACAGTGAAGTTCATTGCTGCTGTCACGATCACCAGCAATTTAACCCTCATAGATCGCTGGAAAACATTCACTTTCACCCGGACTACAATTCTGTCATGCACCACACACAACACACCTGTTCCAGTTCTCCTCTGATTACACACATACAGCTGGGAGCTGCTCAAGGACTGATTACAAAGAGTATATATACAGCACACATACACTGACTTTGCTGACTCTCGTTTTACTGTTTGTGACATTATGGCGCGATTGCCTTGCCTTGCTTTACCTTGCCTTCCCTTCCCCAGCCTTGCCGTGTTAGACCCTTGCTTTGTTGTATTATTTATTCCTGTCTGTTTCCTACCTTTTGACCATCCACCTGTTTACTGACCACCACTCTGGATGTCCTGTATACATCTGTTTGCCCCTGTGTTGACCGTTGCTTGCTTGACCATTCTCCTAATAAATCTGCATTTAGAGCTGCACCTCTATTGTCAGCGTCCTATCACATTACAGTGGCATACTCTAGTCAAGCAGAATCTGCCTTTGCCTTGATTCCCTCACCAAAGTCTCTGCATTGTCCTCTATCTGTCAGGTGACAGTATGTACATTTTAAACTAAATTCCACCATTTAAATTGAAACATTTAATCTCAGTTAGCCTTTTTTGTAGCCTAACAATAAAGCAAACAAATAAAAGGTTACATTAAATTTGAATTTACAATCTCTGAATCAGGGGTGCCCAAACTTAGTCTTATAAATAGCCAAAAACCAAGCTTGATTGAGAGCTGTGGGCCGAAAGTAAATATAGCAAACTATTTTACATTAAAGTTGCCATGGGTTTTCCTAATTTCATTCATTCATTCATTCATTCATTCATTCATTCATAATATTTAAAAATAAATAGAAAAAAATACTTCAACCTTTTAATGCATTAAATTTTAGATAATTTTTTTTTAAACTGAAATGAGAATCTCTGTTAAAGGCTTTCATAACTCTTCCTAATCATTTCCCTTTGGCGAGCCAAATCAAAGGATGCAAAGGGCCAACTTTGGCCCGCGAGCCCTAGTTTAGGCATCTCAAATGGGATGATGGGTCAAATCAAAAGCTACCATTGGCCACCTTTGGCCCATAGGCTCTAATTTGAGCATCTCTGCTTTAAACAAAACAAAAGCACAAGAGGGAAAAAAAGCAAATACTGTGCTCGGCATATATAAGGCTACCCCTCACAAATCTATCTTTTAAATTAAGCTATACAATATTATATTTGTGCATATACATTAGATTAGTCAGTACTGAAGTCAAATCTGGAGCTTTTCTAACAAAATAACTTACAATAACGGTCCAAAAACTAGTACACCCAAATTTATATGTTATAGAAAAATATTAAATATAATAAAAAAAAAGAGGAAAGGTCAAGAGAAGCAAAAAAATGTACAAAAAAATGTAGTTGAAAATTTGTAGGTTGTATATATATATATATATATGTGTATATATATGTGTATATGTATATGTGTATATATATGTATATATAATTATTTTTTTTTTTGCAATATTTTGCTTGAATTTATTTGTATTATCTTTCAATTTCTAAATATTATTTTAATAAATATATCCATTAAATAAATCAGTTTTTTTTAAATGCACTAAAATACATTGCCTATATTCACTGAGAAATGGATAAAAATAATCGTTTTCAAAATGGGGTGTACTCAGTTATGCTGAGCACTGTATTTGACATAATTCATCATGACTTCTCCTATTGCTCGAGGCAAAAAATCAGGGTGCTGATTTTCCACCCTTGCTTTTATTGTTAACCACTGTATATAACACCCTGTATCTATCAATATATCCCACTGCTCAGTGACGTGCATGCAGAGCGCAGCTGATGCACGGTATGTTTTTGTTTATCATCTTTGCCAACACAGTTCCAGCAACCTAATAAAAACAAAAGCATGTTAGAAATGTGAACATGGAATTTCTTTGATTTCCTGCTCAAACAAATCTTCCTTGAAATTTTGAGTTTAGCACGGCCAAGCTCTGCATAAAGAGATTACCACAGCACATTGGCCAATGTCCTCTGATTAATTTAGTGCAATAATTGTTTTCTGCGGTCTGAGAAGCCATTGTACAATTGGAGTAAAGTAGAAATAATTTGGCACAGTTGCAGTTCACATGCAGATTTGTACCTTCTAAAATTGTCCGGCTTATGGTGAGCTCGTAACAAAAATACAAAAGCATACAAACAAATGCCTCTCAGAAGCGATGCTCTGTGGTTAACCGACATTATTCCAGTGAACATCCATCATGTATGCTTTGAAAGACAGGCTGCCTAAGGCACCGAATGTTCTCTGAACTCACCTGTTCTCTTCTGCTGTGATTTCTCTCAGGCTGAAGGAGAGGAGGCGGAGCTCTGTGGTTGTCAGTCTTCCTGGATTGGATGTTTCCCCTGGAGATTTGTTTGTGTCCAATGGTGCAGCTGATATGTTGAATAAATCTGACTATTCAGGTTAGTCATGCCTCAGTTGTTGTTGTTGTTCTTTTATGATTGACATATACTAGTGTATACTAAAAAAGAAGGCATAATGTTTGTTTTAGGTTAACCTGTTTTAAAGTTAAATGAAATTAAAGTAAAGTTTTTTAGATTTTAGTATTGGTATTGTTAGTTTTAAGGATATCTATTAGCTAGTGTGCTCCAAAACAGTGACAAAATTCGCATTTAGAAGATATAATACTAATGTAAACATCTAAAGCTGGTAGTTTTTCACCTCATACTTCAGTTTCCCATCAAATCTTGACGAATTAAATGGTCTCTAATACCTGACATGCCCCGCCCCCTTCAAGATGCTTCTCATTTCCATTTAATTTAATCTCAACCACTCTCACTGGCAGAGCTGTGAGAAAACTAAACACTATTGGCTGTTTTTTTTTAAAGGGGAGGAGCTACTGTATTTCTCTCGTTTTGTGTTTCAGTTGAGATTACGTCAAACGTCGATTTAAAATGCACATTTAAAAAGACTTCAGGGGATATTTAATGTTGAAAAACACATAATTTTGCACATATTTAGATTGTTGTAGCACCTCTATTTTCAGTTGGTCTGAAACCGAGTCACGCTTCCCACAAAGTCCCTCCTCTGTGAATCGCAGAGAGCTTTGGTTGGCCAGCTCACCCAGTTCATTGTAAATGGCCAAGTGTAAAATTCCTTCAGCTTTCATTGCTTCTAATTCAATTGTAAATACAAACAGTTATTAATGGAGCAAAGTATCGGGATCAAAAATGAATGGCAATAACGATGATAAGAGTGTCACAAAACAGTGATAAACAAGTGATGAATTTGATCTCTAGATCTGAAGCTACTTTACAAGTTTATTACTATTTAATTTAGTGGTAACATTTATATACGGGGCTTATTTATATACGTGCTGCTGGTTCCTTGCGCAAAGCAACCGTGCCTAGAGGAAACGCAACTGGTGCGATCGGTTTTCTTTGAAGCAAGCTCATACACAACACACAAAAAATTTAAATGAATGAGAGGGCATGTGGACATAACAAAATCTAAATCAATTAATTTTAGCATGTCTAAGTCAAATTTATTCAAATAAAATATATTTTCCCTACAACAAAATTGTGGCTAGTGAAAATGGCAAATGGTGAGTGGCTAGTAATGTTGGAACTAGCCACAGTGGCTGGTGATCAAAAAAGTTCATGTCAAATTCTGTGTGTATATATATACATATATATATA
This sequence comes from Danio aesculapii, assembly GCF_903798145.1. Lineage (NCBI taxonomy): Eukaryota > Metazoa > Chordata > Actinopteri > Cypriniformes > Danionidae > Danio > Danio aesculapii. The sequence continues at coordinate 42,611,629 of NC_079452.1, read as the reverse complement.
TATATATATATATATATATATATATATATATATGTATATATATATATATATATACATATATATATATATATACATATATGTATATATATATATATATATATATATATATATATATATATATACATATATATATATATATACATATATTTTCACACACACACATATATATATATATATATATATATATATATATTTATTTATTTATAGATATATTAGGGGTGTAAATGTGACATTGCGTCATGATACAATGTGATTACAATACTTTTAGTCTGCGATATAATTTTTTAAAATTCACAAAATTCTGCTATTGATATTAAGATATTAAGTGCCTAATTTCCTAAACTAGTTACATTTTATTAATTCACAAATGCAGCCGAAATGTTTAAAATGAGCATTAAATTTGTATCATCCACAACAAAAACTGCACATTCGTTTTTATAAACAATATATAAAAATAAACAATAGGTAAATTAATCAAGATGACCAAAATGTGCATTGTAGCCTAAAATTTGTGTATGGGCATGAAGATGTGGAGAGTGTCAAAATAAAGGAGATATCGAAGTTTTATGCAAATTATTTATGGAGTTATTCAATTGATGTATCAATTCATATCAATTAATTGTTACATCGATAATAAATATGTGAAAAACATTGATAATGTACTAAACATTAACCAAAGTATCTGGACTGGATCTGGATAATTGGGATTTATGCAGGTCTCCACCAGGGTTCATTCAGACAGAATAAATCCCTTTTGTGGAAGTAAATGAGCACATCTTATAAATGCACAGATAATTTACAGCCAAAAAACAGCAAAACATCATAAAGAAAGAATTTTTAAAAATGTGGTTTATTGCACATTCTCTTATATAGGCTTTTATATAGGTTTTTTGTTTTTGTTTTTCAGAAAAAAAATCCAAGTGGCCTTTCTCAAGACGTAGTACAGTAAGTGCAAATATTCTTACGTTTGAACACTTCTGTAGCACAGTAAGTGCACATATTCTCACATTTGAACACTTCTGTAGCACAGTAAGTGCAAATATTCTCATATTTTAATGCTTCAGTACCTTCATGTCAATATCTCACCCATGACGTTTTGATCTGGTGCCAGTTCTGTGCTTGTTGCCATCTGCAAAACCTCTGTCGTCATTTTTCAGATGCTTTGCATGATGTCTAGTACATAGTGTTCACTGACCCACTTTGAGCCAAATCAGATTTGAATGCACGCACTTCCTCCCCCCCTCCCCAATCAATTCCATTAACAGTAAACAACAACAAAACGGGCATGTCCAACAGAGCTTCAACATGTCGATCTCTCCAATCTGCTCCACAGTTTAATGCTCAAACACAAAGAGAGCTGTTGAGGGCAGGCCAGAGTGATGCTGAATTAATGCGAGTTCTGTTTTCCAGCAGACAAAAGTGAAAACTCGCAGTGGAGCTGACATTGACAAGTGTCTGGCTTCCGTTCAGGTCCACGAATGGAGAGACACAGACTTTCAGACATTAAAGGTGAGAGTCCAAACCGTTGGGAGGAAATTAATTTGAAAACCACCGGAGATCAGGTTCTGAGCACATTTGAAAAATTCCTTAAATTTTATAAGGGTATTCTTAATTAATAACTGTAGAAAATAACAAAAAGATCTTACCATACTTTATAGTAAATATATTGTTTGTATGACACGCTTTCTGAAATTGTCATAATTGTCCAATATTCAGTTGAAGTCAGATTTATTAGCCCCCATGAATTATTAGCCACCCTCTTTACTTTTTCCCCAATTTCTGTTTAACGGAGAGAAGATTTTTTTAATCACATTTGTAAACATAATAGTTTTAATAACTGATTTCTAATAACTGATTTATTTTATTTTATTTTTATTTGATGACAGTAAATAATATTTTACTACATATTTTTCAAGAGTTTTCTATACAGCCTAAACTGACATTTTATGGCTTAATTAGGTTAAATAGGTTAACTAGGCAGGTTATGTTAATTAGGTAAGTTATTGTATAATGATGGTTTGTTCTGTAGACTATCAAAAAAACCTAACCTAACCTAAAAAGCCTAAAGGGGCTAATAATTTTGACCTTAAAATGTTTTTAAAAGTTTTAAACTGCCGAAATAAAACAAATAAGACTTCCTCCAGAAGAAAAAATATTATCAGACATACTGTGAACATTTCCTTGCTCTGTTAAACATCTTTTGGGAAATATTTAAAATAAGAAGAAAAAAATAAATCAAAGAGGGGCTAATAATTCTGACTTCAACAGTAGGTAATCATCTAAATAAATATGCTTAATTATCCGTACATTTCCAAAACAGAGTATATATTGTAAGAGTTTTATCACTTAAAAAATACTGAAATACTAAAACAAAAATGAAGTTTTTATATATATGTAATATCTAACTGGAAAGACAAAAATGCCTTAAAGTAAGTATCAAGTAATTTAGTCAAGATCAGAGTGTGATTCCCAACTTTTCCTTTTTTTGTTTGATTAATGTTAATGACAAAAGTTTTTTAGGTTTATTACATAAAAACTAATGCACATATTTAGTGTAATCTTACAAATCAAAATTCCCCCAACTGCGTACATTTACATAAAAGGTCAGTTCATCTAAAACTGAAGATTTAGGCACTGTTTACACTAATATGACTTAGTTTTAAAATGGCGTTTTTCAGAACGAAAATGATCCATGTCCACACTGGCATTTCACCTAGTGTTTCACCTAGCATTTTTGAACAGATCTTCATTCACAATACACTGCTGAAAACGCATATCACATGACCACACACACATTCTGGCATGTGCTGCAGCATATGTGCATGTCTGAGAGAAGGCAGTCAGTGGGTGCTTTGAGCACACCTCCCCAGGTGAGAGCAGCGCTCGTCTGACAGTTCATCAAGGATCTTCCTCTGGATTTCATCTCACTAGTTAAACATGATATTTAATTCATCTTGTCTCTATCTAACGACTTGTTGGTTTTTTTTTATCCAATACTTGTTCTTAGGTAACATGTTTGGCTGAGCGCAAAGATAAGTTAATATATTAATTAATGTAACCATGTACACTGATTCTGCACACTGACTGATTGCTTGCCTTTATTTCCTATATTGTATGAACTTATTGCATGTTTTACTTTTATAATGGCCATTATTGATTATTAAAACTGATATTTAGCAAAAGAGACAGGGTATGTTTTTTATTTTTCAATGAAAATAAAAGGAGGCAGTTATGTTAGTGGCTCTGTTTTATTATAAATATGCATACAGTGAAGATGACGCTCATATAAATATGTATCTAAAACACCTCAACATTTTAATTGTCTGTTAAGTTGCTAATATCACAACAAAAATAGACAGTTACTTATATCATATTTTCATTTTATTGTTAAGACATAGAAACAACGTAGCCAGGGTAATGTGAATGACGTTATAAAGTACACTGTTCCCTTTGAAGATTCACCTGTGTCATTGGGAATTTGTTTTCAATATCAATCTTGCGAAGTCTTAACTTACAAGTAAAAGATGCAAGACTTTGCACTTTGTGCACTTAATATTGAGGAAAAAGCCCCAATCAGATCAGCCGCCAGTTTTCAGATGTCTCTGTTTTCCCCCATCCACACTGACACGAAGCAGCAGCATTTTAAAACCAAAATGCTCGTTTTGAAAACACTCCGTTTTTAGGGCTCAAGCCATAACCATAGCAAAACTTATGAGTTTTAACACTGAAATGTATTAGTGTAAACAGGGCCTTAGTCACCTTCGAGTAATTTTGAATTTCTTTTTTTCAGTTAAGCACAAAAGAAGATATTTTGAAGAATGCTGGAAACTGGCAGCCATTGAAATCCATTGTAGGAAAAAAAAACATGCAAGTCAATGACTATCAGTTACCAACATTCTTCAAGAATTTCCTTTTTTGTAATTTATTTTAATATCATAATTATTATTGTTTATTGTGTGTGTGTGTGTGTGTGTGTGTGTGTGTGTGTGTGTGTTCAACATAAGAAAGAAAGTCAAACAGGTTTGGAACAAGTTGAGGGCGAGTGAATGATGACAAAACTTTCATTTTTAGGTGAACTATGTTTATGTGTATACAGGTATTATGAATAATTCTGTGTGTTTCTGAGCACTTAAGCATAGTAATTTCTTGATCCCATGGTGACATTATAGGTGGGTCTTTTTTCCAAGAAAGTCCTGCATTGCAAAACAAAACTAAACCGAAAACATGAAATGCAGCTGTTCTCCTTCCAAATAATGCACACCAAAACTGATGTATCATATGTAAAACTACAAAATAATCTGCACAATTATTAGAGAATGGAACCTGAGTGTTCTTGTCCATAGATTTTTTCCTTAAAATATTAATGTTCTTTCTCCTTTTTCAGGAAATGTCTTTAGTGGACTTTTTGCGAGGTCGCTCTGAGCTGAAAGCAGCACAGCATCCGATGATATACAAAACACAGGAGGCCATTTGGGAGCTTTTCACCAGCGAATGCGTCTATTTCCTCGATCAGCTCATGGTTTTAAAAGAGGTGTGATCTCAATGCTTTCAGAGTAATGCAATGGAATGTTCATCTGTCAAGTATGTCAAAAATACAGAACAGTAGCGGAAAAGTACTAGCAACACATTAGCTAACACAGGCCTGTCACAACAATAAATATATTGACTTATCGTGGAACACATGGATATGACCTCAATCATTTCTGGTGACGCGTTTTCCTGAAAACTATTGACGGTTTGGAAGAAGTTGCCCAAATGAGCTGTTTTGAAGCTGCAATCCACTTGCAGAAAAGTGACAATGTAAAATAGCCATGCTTCCATTCAAAGATGCAAAATAAATTTAAGTGCAAAACTTGAATATCACATAAAACATTTGCGAATATAGCATCGTTTCCATCCAGTGTGTCCAAGAGAATAAAATTGTCACTTGCTGATAAACTGGCGCCTAATATGAAAAGAAAAATGAAAGTTGCTGCATTAGATGAAGGCCTTTTTGTCTTGCTTGAGTCTTAGAACAAAAGTAACGAAATGTGCTCTTGCCACCTGCTCCACTATGTCCGAGTTTTTTTTTTATTTTCAGTCAAGTATTTTGCTTAAAGCTCTTCCATTTATTATGCCATTTAGCATGTGGACTATTTATTACGCTAAATAGTCCATAGTTTGTCATATCTTTTTAAAATCATCAGCACTTCTTGTAAGATTTGCACATTCTGCTGATGTTTTCCATCAAGAATTGTCGTCAATTCTTTCTCGTATACAACATTTAAAAAGGTTCGGACCTCATCGTCCACCCAAACACACTTTCCGCCATTTTTGGTTAGCGTATGATCTGTTGAAGCAAAATCACATGACTTTTTTGATGTGCATGCTGGAATCTATTCAGTAAATGCATTTCCATTGTAGTTTATGTGAATTTTTCTTATCGTATAAAAGGTTTATACTACTCAGTTTTCACAATTTTAGAGCATCTTGGCATTTCCAACCAGGCTATTTATGCGATATATTTACATGTGCATAAAAATAGGTGGATGGAAACACAGCTAATGATGCACATTCACCAATTACGTTAAAGCTATTTTAAAAGGACATTTACATTCTACATGACCGGTGTCACAGTCTATATTATCATATTTAAATAAGCTTAACGAAAACGTCAGTTATTTTTTTTGTAAATAGGCTCATTTTTCAAGTCATGCAGAGTTAAACGGTTGAGTTTTACCATTTTTGAATCCATTTAGATAATCTCCGGGTCTGACGGGAGCACTTTTAGCTTAGCTAAGCATAAATCATTGAATCGGATTAGACCATTAGCATCTCACTTAAAATATGTATTCCAAATACATTTTTTCACTTAAAGTTGGACTTTTCTGTAGTTACATTGTACACTAAGCAGATGGACAATGAAAAGTTGCTATTTTTTAGGGTGATATGACTAGGAACTATATGACTACAAAATTTCTTGCTAATCACGCCAGAATGAAAGAATAGTTACTAGCCATATCGGCCTAGAAAATATAAATTTTTCTTTTTTTCCATCAGTTTTAGTACACAATGTAACTACAGAAGAGTCAGGCTTTAAATAGGAAATTATCAAAACTCTTTTTGGTTGAGATGCTAATGATTTAATGATATATGCTAAGCTAAGCTAAAAGTGCTCCAGACCTGGATATGAATTAAATAATGGTAAAACTGTTTAACTCTATGTGACTTGTAAAAAGAGCATTTCTCCAATCAAAAAGGGAAGTGTTTAAGAATGAGAAGACATATTTGTCATAAAATTTGCATAATTATTGTTGTATAATCAATGGCATAAAATTGTCTTAAAATGACAATAATATCACTTATCACGATTATTTCTCTCACAAATTATCACACAAGAATTATTTATCATGACAGGCCTACTAACACATTTGATCATGGTCTAATATTAAATGTTTTGTTTTTGCTGTAGGTGTTTTTGACCACACTATCAGACTTGCAAACGAGAGACTGTCTACAGGATATCGACTCCTGGAGGCTCTTTGCAAATCTCAATGAGCTCTGTCTGGTAAGAAATCAAGGATAATATAACTGTAAATGTATTTAAACTGTGTTGGGTACAGTTTTTATTTCTTCTTCTTCTTCTGCTGTATTACAGGTTAGCTTTGGCTTCCTTACTAGTTTATTGCGTGTCATTAAGGAGATGTGGACCGACCCAGACAGCTGTAGTACTCAATCTCTTCATGACCTTTTCAGAAAGGTAAGTTACCACAGGTTGTAACATACGAGAACATCACAGCTTAAGTGAGGATCCAGTTTATATATAAAAAGCATGGTCAAAACAGGCAGGGTTGAAAAACAAGCACACAACAATGTCCAGGGCTAATTTACAAGAGAAATACATAAATCAATGCATCGCAATAATGAGTGTACAACCCATTTGCACTCAACAGCTACAAACAACATAGGCTCATTCTGAAAACACAGCCCTATAAACATTTCTGGAGATCGTGAATTATGTAGCCATAGGTACAAATTTCATCTTTAAAACGAATGATACGGTGCGGTATGGTACGGTTTTGCGCTTATCAGCTGATCACTTACTTCCGTGTAGACGGCTTTTCCGCTGTTACCAGTTTGTCCAGTGGGGTTTGAGTCCAGCGATGAACCATTCCAGAAAGCAGGTAAGACAAAAAAAAACAATAGCCAAAAAAATAAAATAAACAAGCAATAACTGGGTGAGAATAGGCACCCTCTAGCCACTAGGCCACCCCCCTGTGCACGGCCCTGGTCTTATACGAGAAGGCACGAATGTATGTCAATCTAGGGCCCTATATACTTGCAAAATAAAAGAAAGTTTTGCAAACAAAACATAAAGTATTGAGCACAAATAAATAAATAAAATGCATCTCCAAAAATAGAAAATAAATTTTTGCAAAAAATGTTTTCTTTTGCTAACAAAAAAAGCAGAACTGCAAAAAAAATCAAGAAGTGCAAAAAAAAAAATATATATTTGCAATAAAAAAAAGTGTATATATATATATATATATATATATATATATATATATATATATATATATATATATATATATATATATATATATATATATATATATGTATATATATATATATGTCCCAGAGATGGGTTGCGGCTGGAAGGGCATCCGCTGTGTAAAAACGTGCTGGATAAGTTGGCGGTTCATTCTGCTGTGGTGACCCCAGATTAATAAAGGGACTAAGCTGAAAAGAAAATGATTGAATGAGATATATATATATATGCAAAACATTTTTATAGCATTGCCTTTCCAGTCAATTGCAATGCTCATTTTGATTTGCTTTTTAGTCAATCTTGAGTTTACGATGCTGTTTTCACTTTGTACTGCATGTTTCACTTAGCGGCCCTGATTTGACAAGGGGGCGGAGTCAAGGGAACTTGGGCATTTACGGTAGGCCTGGACCTGCCTCCATTTAAGCGACATCATCACCTGGAAACAGAGTATCAATGGATTTGTGAAAACAAAAACTGCAAAAAAAATAATAAAAAAATTTTGCTCCTGGGATGCAATTGGCGCTCTCCAGAAATGTATATAGTGGTATGTTTTCAGAGTGAGCCTGAATTGACTAGAAAATACCCATAATACATTGTGAGAGTTTGCAGGAATGAACAAATTTTCACATCTAAGTTAAGTTTACAAAAATGAAATAACTTTAGTGAAAATAAAATGTCAAAATTAGAGATGAAATAATGTTGTGTGGACAAATATATGTAAAATTAAAACAACACTTATTTTCACCTGTATTTATTAAGAAATACAAATAATTGTCCTAAATTGTATTATACCTAAAATGTTTGAAAACGTCTTCGTTGACAAATGGATAATAAGGGATAGTTCACTCAAAAACTCTAATTGACTCACCATTTACTTTCCCTCATGTGTGTCTAAGCCTTTATGAGTATATTTTTGTACTTCCAACCCTTTCTGAGTACCTTTTTTTCGACTGAACACAAAGGAAGATATTGAAATTTATTTTTTATTTTTAAGTGATATTCATAATAAGGAAAAAATACTGTAAGTCAGTAGTTAACGGTTTACAACATTCTTCAAAATGTCTTCGGTCACACTATTTTGACGGTCCGTTTGTTAAATTTAAGTTACATTGCAACTAATTCTCATGAGATTATAAGTAGACTGTTAGGTTGGGGTTAGTGTAAGTTGACATGTACTTGCAAAGTTTCTTATAGTCAGTTAAATGTCTGTTGAAGGAGCGGTATTAACAGATATTAAGCAGACAGTCTACTACTATTAATACTCAAACAGACCATCAAAATAAAGTGTTACTATATCTTCTCTTTTTGTTAATCAGAGAAAGAAACCCAAATAATTTTGGAACAAGTAAAGGGTCAGATGATGAATGAAATGATAACAGAATCCAAATTTTTGAGTGAACTATCCCTTTAAGAGTCCACTGGAGTCCAATATTAATTAAAATATTGAATACACGTTCTCCATCGTTTCTAAAATAACACACATATGACGTCTTTACTCAGAAAACATACTATTAATGGCAAATCCAGAGAACCAATAATACATTTGAAATGGCCTCTTAACTGTTTCCAGAACTGTACCTGTACATTAGTCTGGTGTATGCTTGTCATCAATTTTGTTCAAATAGGACGCATTATAATATATGGAAGAGAAAAAACATTTTAAATTGCATTACACATCATTTAAGTGATGCATAGAAACACCTTTTCATCTCTTGACACATATGTAACGTACAGTAAAACATAAAAGCAAAGTCGCGGTCAGTGACCTTTAAATGTAATATATAACTGCCCAATCACACACACACACACACAGACCTAAGCCCTGAGCAATGTTGTACTTACACAATGCATTATTATATTAGTCAGTTAGCAAATGATTGTTCTAGTAAATAAAAAAAATGAGCACCACTAAACTATTATTCTTTATTTGCTGAAAAATAACAGAAGGTTTTCCTCCATTGTCCTCATCTGATCCCTCTCCCATATTGACTGTTGACTTTGCAGGCGTTCAGTGAAAGTATTTGCCATTGTCTCCAGAAATACTGCCTGAATTACAGCACAGCCATCCTTTATCTGGACAGCCTGAAGCTCAGAGAGGACTTTGGCTCTTTCGTGAAGGTAACTGTGGTTTGATATGGTAAATCAGGGCTTGGTCTCATCATGCTGACAAGATCCAGGGAACAGGGCAAATGTTAGCACATGAGCCGGACGGTTGTCCAGGATCATTGGCTCTGACACAGGAACACGGTGACCGGATCGTGTTGACTCAGCTACTTTCCCTCTTGTGGATTGTTCCCTGTTGTATTCTTAAGCTGTCTCCACATCAGTTTTGGCCTGTCGCTTCTTGCTTTTCCACTCAGTTGCACGCACAGTGTTTCTGCAGGCTTTTAAATGGCCTAAAAAAGCCTTGTTTAAGAATATACATTACAGAGCTTAAAAAAATAGCATGTTCTAGGTCTTAATTGTCCTTGTTTATATTTTTGTTGTTGTTGTAGATCTTTCTTTCCCTACAGTCCAAATGTAGCTTGCTGTATAATGAATTCAAACAAGCCCAAAATCATGACTCTCACAATAGATAATCTAAAAAAAATTGCTTAAGTGGGCAAATATTATTGACCTTAAAAATTAAAAAATAAAAAAAAAATTTAAAACTACTTTCATTCTAGCCAAAATAAAACAAACAAGACTTTCCAGAAGAAAAAATATTATAGGAAATACTGTGAAAAATTCCTTGCTTTGGTAAATATCATTTGGAAAATATTTGATGTAGAAGAAAAAAAATTAATAATTGACCAACTGTAGGTCTTAAAGCAATAGTTCTCGCAAATATGAAAAATCTGTCATCATTAACTCATCCTCCATTTGTCCCAAACCTGTTTTATTTTTTAATATACAGTATACATATTTATTGTTTTTAGCATAAGAAAATATCAATAACCTTAACCTAGAACGGAAAAAGTACTAAGGCCATTTCACAATACACAGAATGTCGGACACCACATAATCATCAAGAAAGCATAAGAAAAAAATTGATTGAAGAGCCCCTATCATGGGTTTTTAAAAATGACCTTCCATGTAGTGTGTAACACAGCTGTAAGTGAAGTGAAATATCCAGCTAAGGCTTAAATCTGAAAGTACACAGTCTTTAAAACTATTGATTCATTTATAAAAGAGTCGACTCATAGTGCTTTAAATGAATCATCTTAATAACAAGTCTTTATCTGTGCCAGCGTGATGTCGATAAGGAACTTAAGCCCTGGCGATTTGTTGCGCGCGCAAACCTGGGAAAATTTAAACTCCTGGCCCCGCCCACAAACACAATAGCAAGAAAAAGAAGAACAACAACACTGTAGCAGATGCCGTTGAATCAAGTCGTGAAGACGCTGTGCTCAGCTGGATATTACTGGAAGTGTGAGGGAAAGTTAGTGTTATTTTCTCTACCCAAAAATGAAACTGTGAAGAGTCAGCGGTTGAGGTTTATTTTTGCAAAAATACCTCAGCATTATAGCCCCAGCCTTGTGCTGTGTTCCCGTCTTTTGTTTCTGACGAGTGCTTCAGCAATCTACATGCTTACAACAGGGGATTCGTTGGCTGTTAGCTAAATTAAGGATCATAAAAATTAAGGATCATAATAAAAAAAAAAAAAAAAACATTACTAAAGCTTTGCTTCTTAGACTTTACACACCTGACACTTGCCTATAGCACTTATTCACTGTTGCTCTTATAGTTGTGTAAATTGCTTCCTTGTCCTCATTTGTAAGTCGCTTTGGATAAAAGCGTCTGCTAAATGACTAAATGTAAATGTAAATGTAAAAGACTATTGATGCAAATTTTGTATTTAATTGTGGTTTGTTACTTGTAACCTCTTTTACTGTCTCTGGTTAACTCTTTGTATTCTCATATCGCGCCTAAAGCCAGGTTGAAAATGCAGTGTGTCGATTTGTTTACGGATTTAAATGCATTTGTGAGGTTGCAATCCACTGCTGTTTGTCATTGCTATGGTCACCATCAGCTTTTCCTACACACGCACGCCACAGTCAATTTTTAAAATAGTTCAACTTTTGCCACTGTGTGGATTAATACTGAATGTGTGTCACTGTTTTTATTTATGGTGAAGAATAGAGCAATATGCTGGTGTTTAATTGCATTGTTTTAATGCACTCCTGCATTGGGCTCACATACACTTAGACTATTTCAATATTGTTGATGAGCTGTGGTGGTCTCGCTCTGTACGGTGCCGACCAATCGCAACAGACTGCCATCAGTCCAATCAGCGCAGATTAGCTTCACTCTAAGGAAGGGTTTGGGAACAAATGAATCGCTGAACGAATCATATGGGAATAGCTAGGATAATTAGGTCAAAATAAATGCATATTATAAGACAATGAAAGTGTTTTTTGGCCTTGCTTGCATATCAGTATTGTTGGAGACCCTCAAAACCAAAATATGACCCTATTTAATGCATAATAGGGGCTCTTTAAATAAAATAACATGGTGTCTGCGGGGTCTTAAAAATTCTTACATTTCAAAAACAAAATTTTAGGCCTTAAACATTAACTGAAATATTGTGTTGTAGGTCTTAAATCATTTTAAAAAGGTCTTAATTCCCATGTCCAAGTAAAGCTACCCACTTAGGCCAACACCCATTCACCAATAATCCATCTCAAAACATTTATTTTAGTTTTTTAATTGCAAAGAGAAAATACACAACAGCTGGGAGATATTTTGAAGCAAATTCTCCAATTAAAGTACCCTAATCAGGGAGTGAAAACTAAAACAACACATCCCTCTACATTAGGGGTGTCCAAACTCGGTCCTGGAGGGCCGGTGTCCTGCATAGTTTAGCTCCAACTTCCTTCAACACAAGTTTATGCATACCTAGAAAGAGCTCGATTAGCTAGTTCAGGTGTGTTTAATTGGGTTGAAACTAAAATATGCAGGACATCGGCCCTTCAGGACCAAGTTTGGGCATCCCTGCTTTACATGATCTTTTATAAATAGAAAAACTATTTAGAGAAGTAACTGGGCCATTAGAAAAAATCCTTACTGTTTAACCCTGTAAAAGTCTAAATATGCAATCTTAATGGTCTTAAAGGGTCTTAAAAAGAACTTAAATTTGAGTTGAAGAAACCTGCAAAAAACCCTGAATAAATCATTTATAGAGAAGTGTGTAGTCTCTACAACTCAACGTATGGCAAACCAATCCAGCGTATTAAGAGTTATAATAAAGAGTAATAAAATTAGCATCACTTGTATAAAGCCTAATTGGATTCAAGATTTTCAAGGTCAATTGGATTCAAGATCAAGTGTTTGTTTGCCAACCCATATCTCAATTCTTCCACGAGGCAATACATAACTTAAATTCCTAATCCAGGTTTCAAAAACAGGCGCGTAATCTGACTTCCGATTTTGTAGAATTATTTGCTTTGCTAATATCATACATAAACATACTGCCTGTGATAAATATTCTCCTATTTCTGAGGTGTCTCCAAAGATGCCCAATTTCAAAAAAGTTCAATCTTATATACTTTAAGATATAAAAAAAACTTGAGGGCGTCCTGAGTTCGAATCCCAGCTCGAGGACATTTCCCGACCCTACCCCCCTCTTTCTCTACCACTTCATATCCCGTCTCATTACTGTCCTATCTATCTAATAAAAAGGCAAAAAATGTATCTGAAAATAAAATGTTTTGCCAAAATGGACTAATTTTATGGCCAATGGTGTTCCAAACCTGTTTGAGTTTCCTTCTTCTGTTGAACACAAAATAGTTTTTAAAAGAATGGAAACTAATAGCCATTAATTTCCGAAATATTTTTCTTCTTTAGTGTTCAAAATAAGAAAGAAAATCAAAAAGCGTTGGAACCCTTGAGGGTCAATATAGTAAATGATGAGTAAAATGTAATATTTGGCTGAACTATACTATTCAATTTGACTTGATTTGAAATTCTGACACAGAGGAAGCTATCATGTCTCTAAAACGGTTAATTGTCATTTTATGTGTGGTGCAGTGGTGTGAGCGTAATGAGGAGTGCCGCAGGCTGCAGTTGAAGGATCTGCTGGTGGTTCCTCTGCAGAGGTTTACACGATACCCTCTGCTGTTAAAGAACATTGGGAAGAGGAGCTGCTCGGAGGCCGAGGAAAACACCATACAGAGCATCGTGGATCTGGTGGACAGAGCTATTTGTAAGTCCTTCATATTACTTTGGCAAATCAAAGTAAGGATACAGCTAAATATAATTGCTAGCCAACACCCATATTTATGTTACCACCAGTGCTTGAAGTGAGAAGGCACTTCTGTATTTTTGTTTAGCACACAACCGTATGTTTTCTGAGCACTGCCAATCATGTTGTCAATACTTTGACCACTCACTGTGTCACGACACGAAGAAATGAGTAATGAAAATGGCAAATGTATGTTACAGAGACACCTACACTTTCGAAAAAGTTTTTACATTCCCTTGATGTGTTTTTCTTTACTTGTGTCAAAACACAGAAATCTGTCTACATTCATTGAGCAACTTAATTGGCGATGCTAACAAACACTTTGGGACTATCTATGTCCCAGTATATTTAATTGTAGAAATTTCAGGATCTGGGGGAGGCCAATCCAGCCTCTCCCTGATCCCAGTGGCTCTGCTCTAGTTGTGGAAATTCATAAAATTGACCCAAAACAGACCATCATGATTGGCTAGGATTGGCAATGAAAATTTGGGAAAGTGGTTCGACTGGGATACTAAGAGCTGCAGAAATTTAAAAATAATAATTTTAATTAAAATTTTTTTTAGGATTTTTTACAAAGTGATGATAAGAGAAGTCCCACCTGGAAATGTTTGGTTGTTGAGCACTATTAAATTAAGTGCTTAAAGTCTGCACGAACTGGAAGCTGCAACCGTTTTTTGGGGGGGTTTTCATATTGTGATGAAGTTCTCATGAGAAAACAGTGGGTGTGGTTTATTTTTATTAGTTTTTTTACTGCTTGCTGATTGGATGTAGTAAAGTAGGCATTTCATTCAGGAAGATTGGGAAAAGGGTTTTGGTACAACCTAGCCGACACCTCTTTGTCTTTTTGTTGTCATAACGCTGTCAAAACTGACAGTTGGAGGGGCGTGGTTAGGTATGTTAGCCACGCCCAATACATTAGACAGATGTAATCTGAGAATTGAACTGAAAATAAACAGCAAGTGCATTTTCAGATTTCAATGTTAGATTACAAGGGCAAATAATTTTTTCCTCAATGACATGCGCAGAGGCGATGCAGTGGCGCAGTTGGTAGTGCTGTCGCCTCACAGCAAGAAGGTCGCTGGTTTGAGCCTCGGCTGGGTCAGTTGGTGTTTCTGTGTGGAGTTTGCATGTTCTCCCTGCGTTTGCATGGGTTTCCTCCGGGTGCTCCGGTTTCCCTCACAGTGCAAAGACATGCGGTACAGGTGAATTGGGAAGGCTAAATTGTCCGTAGTGTATGAGTGTGAATGAGTGTGTATGGATGTTTCCCAGAGATGGGTTGCGGCTGGAAGGGAATTCACTGCGTGATACGTGCTGGATAAGTTGGCGGTTCATTCCACTGTGGCGACCCCGGATTAATAAAGGGACTAAGCTGAAAAGAAAATGAATGAATGACACGCACAGATGAATTGTTCACCAAAATAATAGCAATGTGAGCTAACTAAATCAATATGGTTAGTTTTGATTTCATGTGTACTTTAAAGTCAGCGAGAACCGGAAGTTGCAGAGACTTGTGTTTCATTATGTTGATGTACTTCCAAATGAAATGGAATATTGAGATGGGGGCGGGGCTTTTTTATCATTCCCTCATAGCCAAGTAATGGTAAGAGGGGCGTGGTTAAGAATATTGTAGCTGAAGCCATCAAACTAAAGGACCAGCACTCCACACACAGAAGCAAATGGTCAGACATTGATAGATGTTTACCAAAACAAACATTTTTGAAGTAGCCTGAATTAACCTGAACAGATTATTTGCGTGCGCTAGCATTGTGCACTAGCAAAATAAACACTGTAAATTTTGATTTCACACTGACTTTAAAAAGAGTTGAAATTTGGATGTTTTGTTTTGGACACTAATATGAACCGATTCTGCCATCTGACCAATCAGAGCAGAGCGTCAGGAAAAAAGGGTGTCAGGATCCTGGAGCAAACCATTTCAGGCACTGTGAGAAAAGAGCTGAAGCTGCACTGTTTCTTATGAGGAAATGAATGCTTCTTTAGGGTTTTCTTGTTTTTGTTTTTTTCTTGAATGAATGTAGATCTATGAGATTCCAAAGTGAAATTAGCGTTAACTGTTTTTGCTTTCTCCAGTTATTGTTACTGCTTAGCATGCTTGAGCTTGGATGTCATTTTTTTGTCAAAGCAGGATATTAAAAGCAGTGACAGGTGACTTTTCAAGTTCTCTGAGTGTTGCTGAGGCGTGTGTCGACAGTAACATGAGAAATATGTGCAGAGTTACAGTTGTAGAAAACAGGGTGAACAACAGAGCTATTTTGACTGGGTCATGTGAGTCAAAACAGGAGAAAGTACTACATGTTTTGGTAAGCCACAAAAAACATGACATTGCATTTGATTTGACATGGCGTGTGAAATCCCAGTTATCTTTACTGAAGCATTACACGCCTTGTCATAAATCTATTACACTTTTATCAGGAATCTGTTTTGATAAGTAGATGAGATTAATACATCATTCTGTATAACTGTATACTGAGTACCGATTCTAATGCTTAAAGCACATTTGCCCTTTAAGTATGATACTTAGGTGGAGATCTCTCCTTACCTGAGAGAATAAATTAAAGATGTTGCATATAATTCCTGGAACATGTCTCTTGTAACCATTTATTGTGGACATGTTATGGTCAGAAGCAGCTTTACAGAAAATAATAGATAAAACACATACCAAAAATTGGTAAGACAATTCACTAACAAAGCAATTTGGAAACATTACAAATGAAGAATTCAACATGTCTCCATGAAGTTTGGAGCGCATATTTGTTGCATAAGAAGTTAAAATGCACACCTAGAAATACATTACTTCTTTATTAAAATAGTAAATAATAATAATAATAGGTCCATGAACTACTGTTTATTGCAATAAGAATATTATGATAAGTTTATTATTAAATATTCATGCAAATTTTTTTTTATTGTATTTTATTATTTCCCTAATATTTTCAGCCAGGTTTTAATGAACTTGCAATATTGCTGAAAACACAGAACTTTCAGTTCAGATATGCAAAAAGATATCAGTTCTTGTAATTGTAAACTCGTAAACAAACATGTGTGATCGGTTCATGAGATCAGCCAGACTGGCGAGTAGCGATCGAGTCATGAAATGTGATTATCAGCCGACAAGATTACTGATCTCTTCCCGATTGATCGGAGCATCCCTATTAAACATTATTCAAAAAATATACTCAAGTGTAAAATAAATTATTGAATTAATAAATAATATTTTTAATTAATGTATTTATTTATTGAGTTTTTTTATTTATATACTACTTTATAATTTAGTAAGACAAAGATTTAAATAAAAAAGCCCCATGAAGATAATAAAAAATAGTAGCAATAAATAATAAATGTAATCATATTTATTTGTTCATTCATTTTTATAGAATATATTTACTAAATTAAAGATTTACTAAGACAAACATTTAAATAAGAAAGCCCCATGAAGGTAATTAAAAATGTGAAAGTATCAATAAATAATAAATAAAATATGATTTATTTGTGTTTTATATTTTTAAAAATAAATGTATTAAAGTATATGACTAAGACAAATATTTCTGAATTATGGATTTTTATTTTGCTTTTTCAAAAGTTATAAGACAAATATTTCGATAAAACTGCCACATGATGTTAATAACTACATGTTGTAATAGTGATATTTTACTGCTGGCACTGATCTACAATATCAGTGCATTTTATGATTAGTGCAATTATGATTGTATTAATAATCATAGTGTTAAAGGGCCATGAGCGATGTGATATTAATGTAAGCTTAGTAACTAAATCATTTTGACTAAGGTATGTCTTTAAAAACTCAAAGACTACTGCTGATGATATAACTAACTAACCTCTGAATAAACATAAACAAAGAACATTGATCACACACTTGCCAAATCTGTAGAGACAGGTCAATCAACGTGTCTTTTTTAAAAGAAGACGAGTGGCAAATCCGGATTTCACCATTTCCAGATGCGAAAAGCTCTCGGGTATTAAAAAATGTTCCTTATAAACATATTTCTGTCACGTGTTAGCAGACCACTGTAATCCACACATGTGGATCCACACGCGGGGTGTGCTGTCAGTGCGGGGAAATAGAAACAAAACCTTCGTTGTGGCACATTTATAAACGCAACACTGACGTTGCTTCAAAATTTCTTTTTAAACCGGAAGAATGAGTTTGCTCTAAACAACTCAAAAACAACTAATTTTCACATTCATACAGTTAAGGCCAGAATTATTAGCCTCCCTTTGAATTTTTTTTTCTTTTTTAAATATTTCCCAAATGATGCTTAGCAGAGCAAGGAAATTTCCACAGTATGTCTGATAATATTTGTTCTTCTGGAGAAACTCTTATTTGTTTTATTTCGGCTAGAATAAAAGCAGTTTTTATGAACCATTTTAAGGTAAAAATTATTAGCCCCTTTATGCTAACTTTTTTTCGATAGTCTAAATTACCATAACTAACCTAGTTAAGCCTTTAAATGTGACTTTAAGCTGTATAGAAGCGTCTTGAAAAATATCTAGCCAAATATTATTTACTGTCATCATGGCAAAGATCACATAAAGCAATTATTAGAAATGAGTTATTAAAACTGTAACCAGAGATGTGACACTGAAAAAAAAAGAGTTTAGATCCACATACATGTTTATTGAGGAAGTCAGGCAAGCAATGGTCAACACGGGTGCAAACAGATGTATGTAGGCACTCCAGAAACGTGGTCAAAGTAACAGGTGATAGGTTGGAAGGGACGCAGCTGACAGGGACAAATAAAAGAACAGGGCGGGGATCAAAACACGGAAAAACAACACAAAGGAAAGCGTTGTAATGTCACTTACAGTAAACAAGACTCGGCGCTGGAGTGAGTGTGTGTGCTGCTTAAGTAGTGTGTAATCAGTCCTTGACAATCCTCCGGTGGTGTCTGTGCAATCAGTCAGGATGAGGAACATGTGTGTGTGAGCGGAGTGCATGTATGAGGTTGTAGTCCATGAAGTCCGTAGGTGATTGTGCATGTATTCCAGCGATCTATAGAGTTACGATCGCTGGTGATTGTGACAAAAACTATTATGTTTAGAAAAGTGTTGAAAAAATCTGCCCTCCGTTAAACAGAAATTGGGTAAAAAAATAAACAGGGGGCTAAATAATTCAGGGGGGCTGACTTCAACTGTATGTTTCCTAATAGTCTTTTTAGCTATGTGGGAAATATATGATCGTCGACATCTCAAAAAATATGCTTTAGTGTTTTGTGAGCCTTTAATGATCCTATTTCTTTGCCTTGACTGCTTCGTGTCTGAATTATGGCCAGACAGGCATGAAATTAATAATAGGTGAATGTCCTACACAAAAGCCGTTTTCTTAATTCAAAACATTCCAAGATGCCACTTTATGAGTAACACACTTCATGACACATCTCTCATAACCAATATAAGGGTGTGTTCGACTCTTCCTGGTAACTTTTGTTCAAATCAAACAAGTGTGTACGAGTCTTCATCTAATGGGTGTGAGCTTCAAACATTACGGCAGGTCATTGTTGATGAAAGAGCCATTACTTGAAATGCAATAGGAAGAATCGGGAATTAAAAGACAGTCTGTTGTCTGCGGCTCAATAACCCAAAACAGGATCTGTTATCGTACACAAGCACTAATGTTTGTTTGGCGAGGTGTGGATGAACCCGCTAACCTTTCATAGCCAAGAGCCTTTGTGTGGACTGATAATACAATAGCATTTCCACCCTGTTTTTCTCTTTGTAGATGATCTTGAAGGAAAAGTGAAGTGGTTGGACAACTATCAGAAGGTGAAGCAGCTGAAAGAAGCTCTAGTGTGGCTTCCTGTTTGGGAGAGCGATAAGAGGGCACACGTTCCTGAGGTCTGTATATCTCTTTAGAATGAGGTATATGCACACAGACTTTTAATTTTCAGTCAGTCAAACCAAGTGCTTTCAATGAACTGTTGCACCATTACAAAATCGCCACGTTTAGGATCTGATTTCTTTAAAAATCAGTGATCTTCACTGGTATGAGACGGGACAAGAAGCACTGGATTAAGTTCATGTCTTTAAAATATGGAAACTTATTTCACTCCAGTATTTTCAATGGAGTTTCTGCGCTGGCCTGCCGCTACTGATGGTGGTTGCGTTTAAACGGTCTTTCATCTTATTATATGCTTGAACAACTAAATAAATGCTTTAGTCTATTGAACGGATTGTATTTTAATTACATTACAACATCAATGCTGTAAAAAGAACCTTATGAAATAAAAAATAGTCACATAAACCTTTCACCGGAAGTTTATCATTGGCTGAAAATCACTAGTTGTGCATATACCCCAATGGTCTATATGTTGAATTTAGAATTTGTTGTTTTTAGCGACACCAGTGGCCGCTGAGTGAACTGCAGTCTGCAACACATTGGTTGCGTCTGAAATCACATAATTACTGCCCATATAGTACATTAAAAACAGCGTGTGAGGCGAGTAGTGTGTTTGAATTTGTAGTATTAGTAAAATTAGTACAATGTAAGACCCTACAGGTTGATGGAAACTTGTTGACCTAAAAAAGCCATTTTTTGTTTCAACAAAACGTTTCATGTTTAATATACCTTTAAGATTTCACCAGCATTGAATTAAAAACATTTAGCTGACTAAACGAAAAGGCGATAACTACCCGGATCACCTACTACTTATGGCGAGATTCTGAAGTGCGCATTCAAGCGACACTACACTATGCCATGATGTTATGTAAAAAATTTATATGTAAACAATTCGTTTTTTTGTATTAATGCAGATAGCATACAGAATTATATACATTGTCAAAAAAGCTAATTCTTTCAACACAACATTTCAGGTTTAATGTACTATCAAGATTTCAACCACTTTGGATTAAAAACATTTAGATGACTATATTCAATACAATAAAATTGAAATGTTACGTGTTATACATGTTACGTGTTATCAAGTTATGTGTTATATGTTATGTGTTATATGAAGTTACGTGTTACGAAGTTACATGTTGTGAAGTTACATTTAACTTCACAGTGTAGGCAATAAATACCCAGATGACCTACTATTTCTGGCAAGATTCTGAAGTGCGCATTTAATTGACACTACGCTATGCCATGATGTTACGTAAGAGAATTATTTTTTTTTAGTATTAATGCAGAATTAAATACATTGTTAGAAAACTATATACATAGTCAAAATGTGACATTGTCATTGTTTTTTTTGACATACATTGTCAAAAGAGTGCATTTTTTTCAACACAACATTTCACGTTTATTGTACCTTCAAGATTTCAACAGCATTGGATTAAAAACATTAAGTTGACTAAACAAAGTTTTCAATGCAATTAAATCGAAACGTTATGCGTTACATGTGTTACATGTTATGCATCTTACGTGTTACGAAGTTACATGTTATGAAGTTACGTGTTACGAAGTTACATGTTGTGAAGTTACATTTAACTTCACAGTGTAGGCGATAAGTACCCAGATGACCTACTTCTCCGGCAAGATTCTGAAGTGTGCATCCAATCAACGCTACACTATGCCATGATGTCACGTGAGAGAATGTAGATTTTATTAGTATAAATGCAGAAAGAATACAGAGTTTACATGTAAACAATAGTTGTATACAATATAATACATAATTTATATGCATCGTCAACACGCGAGAAAATTCGTGAATGGGAGTGAAGCGAAGTAGGTCATGTGAAATATCAACTGGCCCAGCCAGGGCTCGAACCAGAAACCTTCTTGCCTGCGACCATGCTAACCACTGCTTTTTTTCCTCATTTTATTATCCAACGTTTATAGAGATTTAACTATTGGATATTTGATCCTTCACAGACCCTGAAGCACCTGCTGAAACCTGTGACACTGGAGAACCTGGTGATTAACCGCAGCCTGTTGCATGATGGGAAGCTTTTTCTCATGGGTCAGACTGATGAACTATTTCCTTTTTAATTTTTTTAATGGTTGTGCAGTTTGCTTATGCGACTTACTGTTATTCTGACTTTTTCCACACAGAAAACACAAAGCAGCAAGAGGTCTATCTGTTTCTCTTTGACGAATTCCTTCTAATTACGAAGATCAAGAGGAATAAAAAGGTGAGGTTATGTAACAGATTAAATTATGTGTGTATATATATATAAATGGAGGAAAGGTTTGAGTGTGGTTTGCTGTTTGTCAGTATTGATGTACTGTAAATCACGGATGATGTGTGTGACGTGATATGAAAATGATTTGTTGATTCTGTCTGGGAGCGATGATTGATTCAGGCCATTTTATTCTCTAAGGTTGAGTTCAGTGGATTGTCACAGATTAAATTACTGCACTGACTACTGTAAATGGAGAGTAAAAGTGCAATGAATAAAAGTGGGATGAATCAGTATTTGATTTATCTCATGAGATGCTTTTAGGTTAAAGATGCCCAAAGTTGGCCCTTTGTAACGCTTGATTTGGCCTGCCATCACATCTGAGAGGAGATTGAGAATGATGGAGAGAGTTGGGGAAAATGCATTTAACAGAGATCATCGTTTTTTTGTTTGTTTGTTTGTTTTATTGCTGAGCTACAAAAAAGCAAACAGAAATTAAAAGTTTTTTTAAAATGTACATAGTCTCACTGGATGGATAGAGGACTATGAAGAAGACATCAGCGAGCAATTCAAGACAAAAATGAGTGTAACTTCAATCTGTTATAAATGAGATCGTTTTTACTGTAATAAGTTCATTAAAAAATGTGGAAAATATATACTGTTAGTTTATATAAAGCAATGCTTTCTGGTTATTTTTAAACGGTAGTATCATCATTAACGGTCATTCTACAATAGATAATGTTGCACGTGGAAAAGTCACTAAAACGCTCACACTTTTGAGCAACAATATACTATTTTATTTTACTTGTCTACGGACCTCTCAAAGGTTGCAAAACTGTGTAGAATTTGTGCCTTTTATGGCAGCCTATTTTTTGATGCTTCAGTTTAAATCTGAATCAGTTCATTTCTGTTCCTGTCAATATGGTTTGGTAGCTACAACAAACGCAACAATGTTTTTAAAAGAACGACTCAAAGTAAAATTTGCTTTGGATTCTTACCTGATAAGAGTGAAAAAGAAAAAAACAATAGATTAAAAAAACTAAACAAAATGGCAACAGGAAACATTGAAACAATTTTTGACACTTCATATAGCCTAATTTTGTTGGAAAAAGGCTGTTTTTGTATTTTTTGTATCTTTATTTTAATGTATTTTTTGTTGGTCTGTTATCTAAAAAAACACACAAAGAACATACATTAGGTGAAGTGATGTGCAAATAATACTTTTTCAACAATAAGGGAATTATGAATTTAATTCAAGTAGGCCTATTGTAACATAAAATATAGTACTTCTGACAATTTTCTTTATTTCATAGATTTGAGTTATGAATTACAGTATCGCAATACTAATTGGTATCATGATACTTCAGCTGGTATAGTATCGTAACATGAATTAATGGGATCACGACAACCCTACATCATACCCATCAAGTATTTGGCGTGATTTGTTGATATTTCAGACCAGCGCAAAAGTAATTTTCACGTTTTGCACCACGTTTTTTAAATAGTAAATCCATTTGCGCCACTTTGTGGACTCATGGGTGTGCTGGTCTAAAAAGGAGGTGTGTTAAGGCGCATTGCTATTTTGAGAAACTGAAATTGACCAACTAAAGCAGGTCTAGATTAACAAGTTTAGATTTGTCCACCTGTTGGGTTTTGGAGAAGTATGCATCCCCATATGGGGCGCAAGAATTGGAGGTGTGTTTGGATATGACTGAGTTTTTTGACCACACTTCATTATTATTGTTCATTTATTAATTTGCTGGAAATTAGAACTGAATTTAGAAATAGTTTTGAAACAAATCTTTGCGCTTAACAAATGAAAATAATTATGTAGGCTAATGGATGTCTTCAGTGGAGAGCGTACAATGTTTTCTTAGTCCACTGAAGTAACGTAGTAAAGTACAGAGTAAAGTAAAGAGAAAGTAAAGAGGCTGAATGGAGGAGGCTCGATCTTTATCCCCGCGCTACATATGGTCAAAAAAATAGATTAGTATTATAAAAATAGATTAGTATTATATTGTATAACATATTATATTATATAAAAAGTCACATTAACATATTAAGCTTTACGTGATGCAGAAAGCATAGTATTTCTAAGGCTGGTTGATAATTCGATAACGATAATTATCACGGGATATATTTTTCCGATAAAACGATAATGACAGTTCGATAATTGTTTGATAATATTTACGCACTATGTCTAACGCTGCGCAGGCATTTAGAAGCCTGCCCTTCCGGGTGCCGCACACAGTACAAGTGTACAGCCATACAGTGTTAGTTGCACTTGGAGGAGTAAGAAATAAATAAGGTAAAAAAATGTCACAGTCACAGACATTGTTGACAAGAAACGTCACTAGACTTTATTAGTCTGGAGCTACTTAGTTTTTTGCAATCCGACACAAAACAGAGCAACGTGACAGACTGCAGACGACTCGTGTCATCAAAAGCAGGAAACACCACAAACCCGTTTCATCATTTAAAACAATGCCACCCTTATGAAGATGCTAAGAATTTACAGACTCAAACAAGTGTTGGTAAACTAGCGCAACTGCCCGGCAGAGTTTCTTGTCATCATTTTCGAAAGCTGTGCCTTACGAGAAAACCCCCTCAAAAGACAAATGAAAGATATGACAGAACACAATCTCAAACACATCTCAATGAACACTTAATGCTTGCTGTAAACTACAAGCTGCATTATTTAAGGGCATTCATTACAACATTGATAGGAACTTTTGTTGTCAAGCTTATGTTTCCTTTTTAATATTAAGATATTTTCTTTGAAATCTGTAATACCACTATTGTCCCTCATCCACGGTAAAATAACCAGCCTTCATGAAGGACATAATCGTCGAGGAGAAATCACATGCTCAAGACATAATCTTCAAAATAATGAAGTATTAAAATGCAGCAAATATATGACAGACGTTTACAACAGTAGTGGATCATTAATTAAATCCTTATTTCCCACAGAGCGAAGCTAAAAATATATACACTTTATATGTTTATCTTTTTGCAACGAATTGCGTTATGTATAATGTGTAACTTATTTTGATGTATATTTTGTTCAGTTATCTACAACAAACGAGAAGAACGAATAACATCTGAAGCGCTTCAAAACAAGTGTGCTATACGTTAGCGCCAAAACAATCCATTACCTCAGAAGGATGAGAGCAGACATGTCTCGCCGTGATGCGCGATTTATAAAATGAGAGGCTGCATAAGCCTATTCGTGCTAGTCTGTGAGATAAAATTGGTTAAAACACCTGCGGATATAACGGAGATCTGCGTATATGCATCCCGCAATATGCAATGTCAAGAGTGTGACTACATAAGTAAGGTAAACTGCACACACTTGATTATGTAATGTGTGGACGCGTCTCGCAGTGCAAAGCATAACCAAACCTTTAAATATCCATGCTTAATCAGTTATTGGTCTATTGATTAATAGCTATCGACAATCAATCGATCATCAAGTAATTGTTAGCATCCCTACCATAGGCGGAGGGTGAACAAACTCCAGGGTAAGGCTAATATGAGCTGCCCTTTAATGCATTTTAAAAAGATTTGCAACCGACCAAGAAAGGTTTCAACAAAAGCACTGCCTATCAACAAAAGTCTATTATATTTAACACGTGCATTCAATTATTTTATTAAACTATCCCACTGATCTACACTACCGGTCAAAAGTTTGAGGTCAGTTTATAAATTTTTTTATTATTACTACTTTTATTTAAAAATCTAATTAAAATAATTCTGTTCATCAAGACGGCATTTATTAAAAATTCAAAAATTGTTAAATATTTATTTATTACTTACTGTAAGCAGTTTCAAATGAAATTATTACTCCTTGTTGCTTTTATTACTATTACCAGTAATAATAATAAAAACAATAATAATAATAATATTAGAGTGATTTCTGAAGGATCGTGTGACTGAAGACTGAAGTAATAAAGCTGAACATTTGCCTTGGTCGCCTCTGGATGCGCCGGCCCTGAGAATACGAAATCATTCTCTTTTTCATGAGGCCAATTGAAAACCGAACTTGTAATTCAGCAATAAATATTTGACCTTTAAAATGTAAAACTCCAAATGATTGCCTAAACAGGATTACTACACTATAGGCTAGACTATGTTACAATGAATCTACCAATTTAATGCTGGAAACAAATTAAACCAGAATAATATATTATTATACCTCTCTCGTAATACTCATTAGTCGTTTTATTTCTTATGTCCTTGACCAGCAAATCAGAATAGTCCCCTGGCCAGCACTTTTGGTTTGGTTTTCAGAGCAGCTGCTAACTCTAGAAATAAACAGCGCTCACAAGTACAACGTGCGAGGTTGGACAGTTCCATTTTTGTGAGGAGGGGGACTTTAAATTTGATTGACAAACTTACGATAGCTAAAGTGTTGTGTTAATCATCAACATTAAATTACATTCATATCACGCCTTACACTCGTTACATGTTTTCAATGCATTTTTTTTTCTTTGCTGCTATCTCCGTGGTCAAATCTAAGCCTTCCCCAGCCTTACAAACGCTCCGCCTATGATCCCGACATAAAATATATTAAGGATATTTCACCCTAAATTCACCATGCTCACCATTAAAAGGACAGTTCAACCAAAACTGAACACTCTGTAATTATTAACTCACCTTACTTACTTGTTTCAAACCTGTTTTCTTTTTTTTCTGATGTTGAACAATAATATTCAATAACTTGTAGGAAATGTCTTCGGTTGTTGAAAACTTGAACAGTAAATGCTGATTTAAGATTGTTCTTTTGTTTATTATTAATTATATTGTCAGACAGCTGAAACATTTCACTAAATGTGTTAAATCAGCTGCACAAAGGGATTGGCATGCTGAAAATCCGATAAATTTAATAGATATAAAGACTTGACATTTATCGTGATAATTATCAATAGCGACTGATATGAAAGAAATTATCGTGATCGTTTTTTTGCCATATCGCCCAGCGCTACTTACTTCCTGTTTTACATTTTAAATTTCTATAGCTTCTGAGAGTCCAAAAAAAGTTACAATAACTGTTATTACATCAAGCTATGATTGAATCGCATCTAGTCACAGTTATGAAATAGTTTGACAACAAGCAGGAAATGTTCACGGGCCAGTGACGTTATGACGTATCATGTAATGACGTGAAATGGTCTATAGGTTTAGTGAGGTTGAGGTTTACATAAGCACAAGTTAACATTGCTCTGAAATGGTTTTGAAAGCATGTTGTGTGTGTGTGTGTGTGTGTGTGTGTGCTATGTAGCAGAAGTCTAGTGTGGTGGACTTTGCTGCGGGTCAAGAGCTGGAGCTCTTACTGCAGGAGGGCTGCAGCTTCACTGTGCTGGACCAGCCCATCTCTCTGGACCGCCTGCAGCTCAAGAACATTGACCAGCTCAACGCTACAGGTGCTCAACAACACACACACACTAAACATGCCTTACACACAAATACAGATACACACACACAGACCCTTACACACAAAAACACACATGCGCATACACCCTTACCCAACACATGCAAGCAAACAGGCACACTCTCATTCACACACACTTATATACACAAACACATGCATGCACGCACACGCAGAAACAGACACACTCACTCACACAACTGCACGTACTCTACATGTGAAAAACAACAAAAACCTCAAACACACACATGCACAAACATGCGCGCACACACATGCACACAAAAAACGATACCACACATGTGTATACACACTTACACACATAAACAAACAAACACACATGTACACACACAAACATGCATTCACACACATACTCAAACAGACAAACTCTTCCCCTACACGGACACACTAACTCACATACAACTATAAACAAACATATGCACACTAACACACATACTGTTTAGGTGGGCAAACACACAGACCCACACATGCGCAAACACACAGAAACACTACCAATCTTAAACACACATAAACAGGCATTCTCATCCCTCTACATACGCACACTCACTCATAAATACACACATGCTCTCACAAACAGACGCACGCTCACACCCCACAAAAGTGTCCAAACACACCCATGCACACACATCTACATATCACCCCGCAGCCCGAGAGCAGTTACTCACTGAAGCTAGAAAAGCTAGGTTGCTGTTGGAAGTGGTGTTAGCGAGGCCAGCAGGGGGCGCTCAACCTGCGGTCTGTGTGAGTCCTAATGCCCCAGTATAGTGAAGGGGACACTATACTGTCAGTGAGTGCCGTCTTTCGCAAGAGATGTTAAGCTGAGGTCCTGACTCTCTGTGGTCGTTAAAAATCCCATGGCACTTCTCGTAATGAGTAGGGGTGTAACCCCGGTGTCATGGCCAAATTATCTCCATCTGCCTTTACAGATCATCGCCTCTCAATCATCCCCATCCACCAAAATGGCTCTATCACTGTCTCTCCACTCCACCTATAGCTAGTGTGTGGTGAACACACTGGTGCCGTTGTCCTGTGGCTGCTGTTGAATCATCCAAGTGGAGCTGCACACTGGTGGTGGTGTGGAGAGACCCCCTCATGATTGTGAAGCACATTGGGTGTATGGCCATACACAATAAATGCACTAAATAAATACACATTACACTACAAACAAACACACATCAGATTAACTTCTGCTGTTCTAGAATCATTCAGTAATGCAGAAATGTGATCAACAAATGATTGTTGCGTGTGTGTGTGTGTGTGTGTGTGTTGTTTCAGCGTCTGCTCTGCCCAACTCATTCATCATAATGCATCAGAATCGCTACCAGCAGTGTATCGCCGTCTTCGTTCTACAAGCCCAGAGCGAGTCAACTAAGGTCAGCTTTCACTGTTTTTCTTGACGCTGAAAAATTCAGCTACCTGACGAAAGTCGTGTCGTCAATCCCAGTTGTGAGAGCAAATAATAACTTGACTTCTAGTTGATCATTTGGAAAAGTGGCAGAAGGTAGATTTTATTGATGAATCATCTGTTGAACTGCATCCCAATCATCACACATACTGCTGAAGATCTAATGGAACCCGCATGGACACAAGATTCTTGACTTCATCTGTCAAGTTTAGTGAAGGAAAATTCATGGTTTGGGGTTACATTCAGTATGCGGGCGTGCAAGAGATCTGCAACATCAACAGCCTGAGGTATCAAGACATTTGTGCTGCCCATTACATTACAAAGCACAGGAGAGGGCAGATTCCTCAGCAGGATAGTGCTCCTTTTCATACTTCAGCCTCCATATCAAAGTTCCTGAAAGCAAAGAAGGTCAAGGTGCTCCAGGATTGGCCAGCCCAGTCACCCGACATGAACATTATTGAGCATGTCTGGGGTAAGATGAAGGAGGAGGCATTGAAGATGAATCCAAAGAATCTTGGTGAACTCTGGGAGTCCTGCAAGAACGCTTTCTTTGCCATTCTAGATGACTTTATTATTAAGTTATTTGAGTCATTGCAGAGATGTATGGATGCAGTCCTCCAAGCTCATAGGAGTCATACACAATATTAATTATTTTTCCACTGCAGCATGACTTTATATTCTATACTGTACATTATTTCTGTTAAATGACAAGACTTTTGTCAAAGCAAAGTCAGACCTTACTGTCCTAATTAAATAATAATAAAAAAAAAAATCAAGGCATGATCATATTTTATTGTGGTATTTAATCTAGAGGCCTTTACCTCTCATATAAGCCACTTCTGATACCAAATGATCAACTAGAAGTTATTATGTTGTACCTTAAACTTGGATAGACGACACGACTCTTGTCAGGTAGTGTATTATTATGTTTTAGAATGTTTTTTTATTAGTCAAATAAAGACTTTCTAAAAATAAATTAAAGAAAGAATAGTTGCATAAATAATATTGGATTTAAATCATTTTATTATTATTTTAATCAATGCAGCCCTGGAGAGCAGAAGAGACGGACAAACTTAAATGAACTTAAAAAAAGCCGAACAGCAAGTGTGTGTGAATATAAAGGAGTGTGTGTGTGTTGTGTGTGTTTTAGAAATCCTGGATGTCAGAAATCGAGAAGGCCGTAAGTTCTCTGCTGAAGCAGGACAGTCTTCATCCACGCATCAACAACTCTTTTCACTATACAGAGTCCTCGCAGATCTGATTTACACACAGACTTTCAGGAGAAAATACCCAGAGTGCCAACGGACATTGCAGTCCACAAAAACACCTCTACCTTTAGCCCAAAAATCATTATTTCCTCACCCTTTCTGAAGTTTACCAGAATGCCTACACAATATAATGATCAGAAATCACCATCAAAGTATCAAGTCTATCTTTATGACTTCATAAGGCTGAGTTCTGGACAGCAATGGTGGATTGTACTGCAACATTGTACAATTTATTCAGTTCAATACAGCAGCACAGAGATCTCCAACAAGAGGAACTACCTTTCAGTTCCCCTTTTCAACGTTTGGAGAACAATGTTGCATGTTCCTGTCATAAATAAAGATGATGAATTTTGTATTGTGAGCAATGTTAAATGCAGAAATTGTAAATTAGCCTTAATGCTATGAGTGTGTTTGTTTGTTCACCCTTGTTCCTATTTGTATAAAATGTTGAAACAATATTATGAAGTATGTGTTAGAGTAATTTCTGTTTGACCATGAAAACTAAAATATTGTCCTATCTATCTATCTATCTATCTATCTATCTATCTATCTATCTATCTATCTATCTATCTATCTATCTATCTATCTATCTATCTATCTATCTATCTATCTATCTATCTATCTATCTATCTATCTATCTATATATATATATATATATATATATATATATATATATATATATATATATATATATATATATATATATATATATATATATATATATATATATATATATATATATATATACACACACACACACACACACACAAACACAGTTGAAACCAGAAGTTTACATACACTGTATAAAAAGGCACAATAATTAAAAAAAATAGTCAGGTGTTAATATCTTTTTTCTCTTTTAGGTAAGTTAGGATTATCAAATTTGTTTCTGTTATGCTTAATAGCAGAATAATGAGAGATATTATTTGAGAAACTATTATAACTTTTCTTGAAAGTCAAGTTTACATACAATAAGATTATTATGCCTCTGAAAAAGCTCAGATGATGATGTCAAGGTTTTGGAAGTTTCTGATTGGCTAATTGACAACATTTGAGTTCATTGGAGGCACAACTGTAGAATAGTATTTAGGGAAAACCTCAAACACACTGCTTCCTTGTGTGACAACATGGGGAAATCAAGCCAGAATCAACAAAAAAGCCAGATTACAACCTGCTAAATTACACTGGGAAAAAGAATAACTTTTGGAAACATGTCCTGTGGTCTGATGGATCTAAGATTGGCCATAATGACCAATGTTACATTTGGAGGACAAAGGGTAAAGTTTACAAGCCTAGGAACACCATCCCAACTGTGAAGAATGGAGGCAGCAGCATCCTGTTGTGGGGCTGTTTTACTGCAGGAGGGACTGGTCCACTTCACAGCATAGATGGCATCATGAGGAAAGAACATTATGTAGAAATGCTGAAGCAACATCTCAAGACATCAGCCAGGAAATTAAAACTTGGCCACAAATGGGTCTTCCAAACAGACCATGACCCTAAGCATACTGCCAAATTAGTTAAAATGTGCTTCAAGGACAACGGTTTGAGTTTTGGAATGGCCATCACAAAGCCCTGATCTCAATCCTATAGAAAACTTGTGGGCAGAGTTGAAAAAGCATGTGCAAGCAAGACAGCCAACAAATCTGACGCAGTTACACCAATTACTACTGTTGTCCAACAGCAGCAATACTTATCAAACTGTAGAGTGTCATCTGTTTGTTACTGTATGTGGATGGAGTAATACACAAGGGTGAAGGGTTAAGAGGCTGGACCAGTGCTGTTATTTGCAGAATATAGCACACGGCTATCAGCCAATCAGATTCAAGAGCCAGACAGAACTGTTGTGTATATATGTATAATATATTTGGAATACTGTTTGCATTTTAAATACTAAAAACAAAGCTTTTGATTAAAGACGAGACATGTTTTGGTTTACGGAAATTAAAAGCAAGTTAGTCATTGAATTTAATGTTAAAATATCTTTCATGAAAATTTTATTCCAAAATTATCTTGCATCGTTTAGAAAATAGACATATATTTATGTCAAATGTAAACATCAGGGTTCATAAACATTTTTACTACTAAAATTCCATGACTTTTCCAGAACTTTCAAGTACATTTTCATGACGTAATGTTTCATGTAACATCTACATATACATGGTAAATAATAAGAAAAACAATGATGTTCAAATTTATTACAACATATCAAAGAACACGCAACCATCTCTTTTGTTTAAATTTGTTTTTATATCTATGTAAAATTGATTTTGCTTAAACAAAACTAACAATGTGAGAGATGTTTTTGCCCAAAGACAGAAAATAAGTAAGGACAACTAACCTATATTCAAGTTAAGGCTGCACAATATAGGGTTTCAGCATCCATATTGCAATGTGTGCATCCGCAATAGTCACATCGCTCACATACTCGCATCGTGTTGGGATTATAGTTTAATATAGAGTTCAATCATAATGTATCATCTGCATGTATTTTTTAAGAGAGAATTCACCCAAAAATTACTTATTATTTTCATTACACCCTTCACTTGTTTCAAACATTTATGAGTTTTCATTTTTTTAAGAATATAATTTAATAACTGCTATAGTATTGAAACAAGTGAAGTGTGAGTAAACAGTGAGAACATTTGAATCTTTGAGTGAACTGCCCCTTTAAGGCCTGTGACTGTGTGAACATTTCAATATTTCAAATTTTAAAGCATCCAGCTACAAGAAATGTTTTGTAACTTTAATAAAGATTAAATAATATACAATAAATACTATAGAGTGTTGAGTATTCAATATCTGTACCGGAATAGTGAATACCTGAAAACTAGAATTCACTTTTATCTTTACTATATTTATCTCTGCTTGTAATTTATTTGTTCTATATTATTCAAGATTCACTCCTCTACAAAATCCCCCAATCAATCCAAATAAAATCACAGCACATCCCAACATTTATCACAGAAATACAAAATATGGTAATGTCAATATGGGGATTTCTCCAATATCACGCAGCCCTAATTCAAGTATACAGATATTTGTTAAACTAATTTCCATGACTTTTCCAAAACTTTGTGGGTTTTTCTGTTTTTCCAAAACTTTTCCAAGCCTGGAAAATGCCATGTCAAAATTCCATGACTTTTCCAGGATTTCCATGACCTTATGAACACTGAAACATACATATTATAAACTATACTTCAATAACTTATCAACTATAAAATCAGTGGTCAGTAATTAGAGTTTCTGCAGATATCATAATGTCAAATTTAAGACTTTTTAAGACCATTAAGTATTCAATTTAAGACCTATATCACACTATCAAAAACACACAAACACATCAAGAGAAAATGCTAAATTAGTGGCAAATTAATGTATTCAAACTGAACAGTACTGAAAACAGGTTAAATGCACCATTTAACTAAAGAAAACAAACAAACAAACATCTTAAGGCTGATTTATACTTTCGCCAGGTGCCACATCGCACACCTCACAAAATGGACGAGGCTTTTATACCTGAAGCGTTCGCCATTGAGGTATTCTTTTAAATGACAGGGGGCGGTCAAAAGAAACCCACTGTAAAATCAGACAGATAAACAGAGAAGTAGAAAGTTTCTGGAACTAGGTCATATCTAATAAAATAATAATAATAATAATAAATAATAATAATAAAATGAATTGTTTTTATTATTCTTATAATTTATTATAATGACTATAAAGATTTTTTATAACCATTCAAGATTTTTTAAAAATCAAACTTCGATGCATCACTTGCTTTTCTTCATATCTCGGACAGTTCTTCCTATTAAAGTTAAATATTAATGGCAACAGAACATGGGTTGCCCCATGTAGATTTTTCAAATTGATTTTTTATTATGGCAAGATTAAAAGCAAAAAAAAAAAAAAAAGTACACTTACTAAAAATACTGACGTTTTGTTTTATTTTGCCCACTCAACAATTCACACATTACTGTCTGGCTAGTTTCTGTCCTCTACTTATAAGCTAAAAAGGCAATAATGGTCCAACAATCCTGTCCATTATCACCAATAAATCATACATCAGTATATTGTAAACTGATAGATTCATATATTCCTTTCCAGTTATCAAAGACATAATTTGTTCCTTAATTTTAGTTTGTAAGTTGTAAATTGTTTTTGATTCAAAATTGTAATATATACATCAGTGTAAAACCTGTGAATGGTGGAAAAACGTATTCTGTGATATTAAAACCACCTGGATCTCCACTTTTGCATGGCCTTTTTTTTTGTTTTAACAAACTTATCCGTCAGGTTTTTCCAAACTTAAAAAAAAAAAACGTTCCTCTTTTCCCACGGCTGTTGCAATTTCTAGCCAAGAATTATTGGTCATCTGGTTATCTCTATGATCACGCATGGACGGATCATAAAGATGTCTGTACAGTCATACCAGTTTCAGACAAAATCTCTTTAAAGTGTTTCATATTCAACTCAAATCAAACGCGGCGCCGCGTGAACTGTTCACTCGAGTGTCAAAACATTTAGTGAGCTCCGCCAGCTGAAATCATGTAGCGCACACCCAAAGCGAACCTCCGCAAACACAGCGATGATGTCACATTCGCCACCCACACAGAGTTCAATTACAGAAAGCTGATTGGCTATAGCATGTTGGTCTCATTTGTAGTTGTAATACCGCAAATTACATTTGGACTAGTGAAATAAAGAACTACAACACCACGAAAACCAAGCAACAACAACAAAAAAGAATTGAAATGAGCATTAGATGTAGCGTTACACGGACATTGGAAAAATAAGACCTGTGCAAAAATTTATAAGACATAGAACAGCGAATTTAAGACTTTTTACGGCCTACAATTTCAATCTTTAAATTTCACACTTTTTAAGACCTTGTGGAAACCCTGAATTAATTGTATTGTATGATAAATGATCAAAAAAATGTTTTGTAGACAAATGGGAAAATCCTTGAGGTTTAAAAGATGGTTTTAAGATTTAAAATAAAAGAAAATATTTATTAATTTGAGAAAAATCTTTCTTTGGTATATAATTAATGTTACACTGAACTACATTTTAGATTTTAGTGGGTGTAAATCTAAATGACAAAAGCACATAAACAAGGTTAAGAGCAACTTAAACTAAAATGAATCCTGAAAACAAATACAAGCATACCCAATATGAATAAACACCATCAATAGCCATCAAACAACACGACGGGACGCAGAGAGAAAATAGAAACGACTAGTTTTTTATTTACTCTTAAACATGATGGAAAATTAGAAAACACATAATACCTCTGAACATGTTTTTGTCTTCCATAACATCAAAACATCTCAGTTCCTCAAGTAGTTTACCATCAAACAAATCACCTTTGTCATCTGCTGTTTTACACCTTTATTATATTCTGATTGTGATTCTTCATCCACGTCTGATGCTCTAGAGACCTGCCAAAAGGAATGAACAGGTCTCCTGCTTCACAAATGCACAGAAGATGACAGAAATAAAGCTGGATGTAAGGCACACACCAACATGAGCACAACATGACTATGAACACCCTGCCGTTCAGCCAATGGATTAATAAGAACAATAATACTGCATGACATCCATATAACAGACACTGCTAGTGTGTAGTGCTGATCAGAAAAAGTGATGTACTTTGCATTTGCGACCACACATGAGCTTTACAGCACTGTTAAAGGAACACTCCACTTTTTATTTAGGAAATAGGCTCGATTTATCATTCACCTAGAGTTAAACATTTGAGTTTTACCATTTTTAATCCATTTAGCCAACCTCCGAGTCTGATGGGAGCCCTTTTAGCTTAGCTTAGCATAAATCATTGAACCAGATTAGACCATTAGCGTATCAAAAATTATCAAAGAGAGTGGATAATTTTCCTATTTAAAGCTTGACTCTTCTGTGGTCATATTTGTGTATTACGACTGAAAGAAAGTGAAAAGTTGTTAGTTTCTAGCCTGACATGGATAGAAACTACAATGGCGTAATAGTTAAACAACTCTGCCATACCATGGCTGCAGCAGGCGCAATAATATTATGCAGTGCCTGAAAACAGTCCTCAGATAGGTAGCTAGGTAACAGCGCTACATAATATCATTGCACTCAATGCAGCCATGGTACATTAGCAAGTTCTTTAATAATTATACTCGAAGGAGAGTATAGTTCCTTGCTATTTCGGCCTAGAAAATAATAACTTTTAATTTTCTGTGTCTTCGTAGACTATGTAACTACAGAAGAGTCAAGCTTGAAATAGGAAAATTATTAAAATTCTTTTTCGAGCGTTTTAGCGAGATGCTAACGGTCTAATCCAATTCAATGATTTATGCTAAGCTAAGCGTGCTCCTGCAAGACCTAGAGATCGACTGAGTGAATTCAAAAATGGTAAAACTCAACTATTTATCTCTACATGACTTGTAAAATGAGCTTATTTTCAAAAAAAGGTGT
The DNA here is from genome assembly GCF_903798145.1 of Danio aesculapii. NCBI lineage: Eukaryota > Metazoa > Chordata > Actinopteri > Cypriniformes > Danionidae > Danio > Danio aesculapii. The sequence goes on along the minus strand of NC_079452.1, from coordinate 42,575,212 downwards.
AGTATTCCTTTAATGGTAAGAGAAAACAAAGTGATGTCAGATGGAGGTCGTATATGGCACAGAGTGGCATCTATGATATTATCTTCGATGGCAGCACACAAAATTAAAGGGATATTATTCATATAATATTACATTTTTTTTAAAGTCACCTCACTTGACTGAGCTGGTGAAAAGCGCAAAACATCCTGAGACACTTTACCATTGCGTTTATGCTCCTGAATGCATCTACTGACACAAACCTGATGAAATCATTACCTCTGAATCACACAAACAGCGGGTCGATGTGTGATCTATTAAACTGAGTGAAAGCATCTATTGGACACAGATACAGTGAAGCGTACTGTACAGCAGTGAGTTGTGTTTCATTCATCTTACAATGGTGCTCAGACAATCTCACAACATGCTCAGCTTCTGCTAAAGATATAGATCAACAAAGAAAATTGTGTCATTTACTGACCCTCATGTTGTTTTGGAGCTCTACGAAAGGAAGATGTTCTGAAAATAATTAGTTTGTGTTCACATGATGGAAGTAAACGGGGTTCAAATTTATTTTGAACCTTATTGAGTTTCACTGTATGGATTCAAACACAAGGAAAGTTGTATCATTTAGTGTTCTGCAAAGGAAACAAATGTGCTATAATATAAAACAAAAATTATAGATATAATTCATAACCAATAAAAATCAATAAAAACTAAAATAACTATAAAAATCAATGAAAATGGAAACTGTTTGGTCATTAAAGGAACAGTTTACACAAAACATTTCAGACGCTTCACTGTTAACAAGTTTTTTTTTGTTTTTTTTAATGATGAACACAAAAGTTATTTTTAAAAAAATGTTGGAAACCTGTAACCATTCCATACAGTAGACTTAGCTTTTTTTCAATGTTAATTGAATGTTGAATGTTAATTTTCAATGTTTTTAAGTCAATGTTACCGTTTGTAACATTCTTCAAAATATATTATTTTGTTTTCAATTTTTTAAAAATGTCAAGGTTTGTTTAAATTGTTATTTTAGTTATTTAACATCCTTTAAAATGATTCAAAATGTTTTTGGTTTGGCATGAAAAGATGTTTTGAAGCATTGGTTACAAAAAAAAAAGGGGGGGGAATCACTTCAGCTTTATTTGCAAAAATGCAATGGAAGTTAAAGAAAAGCAAAAAACTGTCATCAGCATTCTTCAAAATATTTTCTTTTGTGTTCTGGAAAACAAACAAAGAAATGAAGATATTTTTGAAAATTGTTAATTAATAAAAAATACAATGGAAGTCAAAGAGCAAGGTGACTGATCAATTACACACTTAAAAACATTATCTGTGTAGTGCAAGGGGCAGAAATAAGATAATAAGGTTTGTAGAAATTTGTAGAAAAACAGATTAGTTTGTAGAAGTCAATAAGAAAGATATCAAAAGTATTTTTCTCTTGCATTGAATGAGAAAAAAAAGAGGTCAACAAAGTCATTAACGCTCTTCAAAACATGTTCTACAAGTAACAAAAAAGAAAGAGAAACAGAAATAAAAGAATTATTTTTGAAAAATGTTAGTAAACTAAAACATTCTAAATAATAATGTGGAAAACCACAACAAAACACAAGAGTTTGGTTACTAACATTTAAAAAAAAATCTTCATGTTGTGCAAGAAAAAAAAACTTTGTAAAAATGGTTTTGTTTGCATTGACTATTTCCTTCCATTGATTCTTTACCACAAAAATCTACTAAATAGAACATACAGTACACTGTTTGTTCATCAACATTTTTCTAAATGTTCTTTTTACATAAAAATAGACTTTTAATAGATAATAGATATTTATAGCTAATAAAAATAAGTCAGTTCCCATTAACTTCAATAATATGCATGATACACAATAGACATCAATAGGAACTAAAATGTTTGTTTACCAACATTCTTCAAAATATCTTCTTATTTCCTTCTTCTTATATATTCTTATTATTAAGTTCCACAGATGAAAGAAACAGGTTTGGAACAACATGAGGGCAAGTAAATAATGACAGAATTAACACTATTCATTTTTTTAAGTAAACCATTCCTTTAAACCTAAAGAGTTAGGGTTAGGATTAGGACAAGCCTATTTGATGCCATGAAAGAGAGAGAATCAACTCAGGCTGACGATGAACGTTCTGTAGCAGCTGACATTAGAAACACAATCAGCGGTCTGTCATTCATTTTCAATAGCGCTAGCACACAAAACAAAATCACACCCGACGCACAGTTATTGCTTAAAAGCAGAGCACATACATCCAACACGTGATAAAAAGAAAACCAAAAAATAGACACGTTTCTGTGTGCGCAAATCTTTAAAACGATCACCAACTTCTGGTGAGATTATAAAGGCGAAATAAACATCTCCACAGACAGAAGAGCAGCAAAAAAGCAAGCATGTACATCACACCCCACGAACCGTATGTTAACATGCCCACACTGAGTGACAAATAGAGTGACAATTATATCGCAATTATTCACATGTGCCTCTTTTAGTCTGTACAACTACTTACAAATATGATATATCAAATAAAGAGCAGCTTCCGTTCTCCTCTGCACGCTTTAAAATATCTCGTCAGTGTAAAACCTTAAACATTTGAGTCAAAACTCAGGAACTGCTCCTTTATTTTTGTTCAAGCGGACCCTTCATTTTTCACCCATCAGGGTCTGAAAGCGGCCCGTAAGTGGCAAAGGCACTGGACAGAGGAGGACAGGTTTAATTTAGTGTTACCTCCATCTGACTGGCAGCATGATGTGCCCACCGTGACATGCAGCTCCTGTGTTTGCTGTGGAGAGGTCAGGGTGAGCAGGACTTGCAGAGGGGTTTCGGGCAGGAGAGGGGGTCGATCAGCCCTGGAGCTCGTCAAAGCAGTTGTCACACACTCGGACGGGCTTCTTGGAGGAGGGTGTGAGGGCGTTGCGGGCAGAGCACTCAGCACAGAAGATGTTCCCGCAGTGTCTGCAGTGGTGCTGGAGGAACACAGAGGGCAGGTTTCCGGTCAGCTGGGTTAAAAAACTTGTGTGAGGCAGTTAGAGTGATAGTTTAGGCTTGGGTTGATTCATCAAAAGATTTGATTCACTTTGATTTGGAATTGATTTATTTGGAGATGTTTCATTTTTATTGCACATGTTTATAATAGGGAGTGCATGTGCCAATATTCAATATGGTGATAATGAATACCTTTCTTTTTATCGTGGACACTTTAAGATACTATGATTAATTTTAGTAATTTTTTAAAGCATATTCAGGTTTCAGTGGTTGTTCACAGCACAAAAATGCTTGAAAACTTAATAGTAGGCTATTTATTTTCCAACATAAGTATTTGCCAAAGTTAATCTGGCCTACAACATTCCCAAGATGAACATTTTTTGATTCATTCTAAGTGTGCTTTCACACCTGTAGATCGATTGTTTTGTTCTGAAACAGGTATTAAAATTGTAAAATGTTTATTTTTGTTCTTGGTGCGGTTCACTTTCACACTGCAGTTTCTAAACAGACCAAAATAGCTAAAACAAGTCGCGTGCGAGTAAACTCTCCTCACATTCATCAGAGTTTTATGGTTTATTTAGCAATTTTTTATTTATTGGCAATGAGCTATAAGACATAAGCGAAAAGCTGCGCTTTAATTTTGAATGGTGACACCCACAGATATCGTCACCAGGGATAAATCAGAGTTAAGACTTTCTTATTCATAGCCGTTGGCTAGAATTATGCATTATATGCTTTACATTATAGAGAGAAATAAAAGATAAACCAAGACTGCAGTTTGGTCTATTTTCTTAACGGATAAACAGCTCTAGTTTATAACTCAGATGCTTTCACTTTTGTATTTGACATGAATGACATTGTATTTAACCCTAACCCTAATTCATTCTCTCTTCATATATATATGTATATATGTATGTATATATATATGCCTTTTATATATCCATAATACATTGTGATATACCCTGGTTCAGATCGTGTTGCTTTTTTCACCACAATGTTTGAATCGAGCCGAGACCACCTCATTCAGATGATTTCAGACTGATTGTTTTTGCGCAGATCCGAGAGTGATTGCTGGATTCACATATGCCAAGCAAACCGTGCTAACTGGGGAAACGCACCAGGATACGAAACAAAAAAAATACTGATGTAATAAAGTGATGATAAAAAACACTTATAAAGCATTTATTAATATTTTAGGTGAAGTAAATATCTTGGCTAATATTTAATAAATCATAGTTATTTTAATTTAGCTAATAACTAATAAAGTTCAGTGCACTTTTCTTTTTAAACCAACATTACCAGTGCAGAAATAGTTACTCATCACAGTTGATGTTAGTTTATGGTTGAACTAATGTTTTCTAATGAGATTTTATCATAATTTGTTTTACTTATTAATTTGACATAATTTTAACTTGCATACAATAAAACAAAATAGTGCTCTTAAACGATTAATCATAACTAATTGCATACAAAATAAAAGTATGCACTTACATCATAATATAGTGTGTACCATGAATAAATAAATAAATAAATTCTATAAGTAATATAGAAATATTATTATATATGTGCAAAATGTCTGCATTTGTATATACATAATAAATTGAACAAGCACATAAATATGCAAATATAAACTTTTATGTTTTAGGTGATTAGTCACATATAATAATTAAACTACTGAAGTAAAAAACAAAAATGTAGTTAGTTTGTTATTGAATATAATGTAAAAGGTCTGCAATTATTGCAACAAGAACATTTGGGAACACTTTAAGAGTCCTTGTTAAACTTGTTTCATGTAATTACAAATGTAATTACAATTAATTATAAATAATTACATGCAACTAACTCTAAACAAACACATTCTAACCCTAACCACATATAAAGTACATGAAGTTAATTAATATTACTTAATGAATAGTTACACGGTAACAAGATTACCAAAAATGAAAGTGTGTGTTATAGTTTGAATCCATGAAGCACACCTTTCTGACAGTGACGGAGAAGCCTTTCCCACAAGCCATGCAGTTCTGCACCTCATGGTCTTCTGTCCACTTCCGTGTGAGGGACTGTGACTGTTTTATCTGGATCAGGAAAAAAATGAGCCATATAACACACTAATCTTTCCTTTGCTAGAGATCCAAAACAGCAGCAGGACTGAATTGTACAATCAGTAATTTCAGTGTATTTACTGAGTATTTGACATCAGTCTGACCTGTAATGACTGGTTTTCTCGACCAAGCTCCTGCATGGCAGCGGTAGTGTCATCCAACTTCCTGCGCATCTCCAGCATCTTAGCCTGAAGCTTCTCCATCTCCCCTTCACCCTGAACGCACCTAGAAAATCAGTGAATTGATAGTCACTACCACTTTCTACTTATTAAAGAGGACCTATTGTGGAAAATGCCTTTTAAGATTTGCTCGTTTTGTTTTTCAGGAATGTCAGAATAGCATATGTAGGCCCCGCCCTATTATAGAAACTCATTTGCATTTAAAGAGAGACAGCGAGCTTTTGCTCACAACCAAAAGAAACAACTTTGACAAGCTATAATAAATGACCAGACAGACACATTCTAAGGCAACCAGTGACGAACCTTAAAGTATCCATAAAATCAAAACTAACCATATTGATTTTGATAGTTCACACGGCTAGTTTTGTAGTGAACATTTAATCTGGGCATCTCTTTCAGAAAAAAAATAAAAATAAAAATTGGCCTTGTAATCTAAAATTAAAATCTGAAAATGCACTTCCTGTTTGCTTTCAGTTCAATTCTCAAATTATGTCTGTCTGAGGTATTGGGCATGGCTAACCACGCCCCCCAACTGTAAGTTTTGACAGTGCTATGACAACAAACAGAATTGTGAGGAAGGAGTCAGTTAGGTGGTAATAATTTTTCCAAAACCCTTTTCCCGAACTTACTGAAGAAAATGCCTACTTTACTACATCCAATCAGCTCGCAGTAAAAAAATTACCACACCTACAGCTTTCTCATTTAATATTTCATTTCCTTAGGTACTGTGTCACGATATATGTAAAAAAACAATGGTCGCAGCTTCTGCTTCATGTGGACTCTAACATCTTACACAAAGGGGGATAATACGTCCCCTTTAAAGCTCTAGAAATCAGTATCTCAAACCTCTCAAGTAGTGCCCGTCTCTCGTCCTGGTTGTTCTGGACTGTGGCTTCCAGCACGGCGATCTCTCCTCTTAGCTCATCCGTCTGTTTCTCCAGCTCACCCACCCGCCTCTGGCTGCTCTGCCACTCTCGCTTCAGCGTGGCCACGTTCTCATTCAGCGCGGTTACCTGCATGGACATCTTCACCTCAGCTTCTTCCCTCTGCCGCACCACCTCCTCTTTAGCCTTCACTTCTGATGCCTAAAGAAGAAAGGAGAACGTAAATTCACTGTGGAATGTTTTTGAAAGCAAATTTGCTAAATATGTCAGTCAGAAAGGTTACTTGCTAGCTGGTAACATATTAATAAATGAACATTGTTTAACATTGTTCAAAGTATATTTATTGTGAAGACATTTACATGAATAATCAAAAATATAGATTTGTTGGCTTTTGGTCTGAGTTCATTGATTAAAACTCCTATTCAACCTAATGTGTTTCTGTTATAAAACCTTAGATTTCATCACTATTTATAAATATTAATAAATTAGTACAAAATGCTAATTTGATTCACTCATATTAGCAGGGGTTTCTTCAGTGGAATAAATAAATAAATAAATAAATAAATAAATAAACAAACAATTAAATAAATAAATAAATGAGCAACATAAGAAAGCAACAGAGTATAATCAATAATATTACAATAAATATAGATATTTGTTAATGAAAACAATAGTTTATTATTATTATTATATTATTATTACTATTGTTGTTATTAATATTATTATTATTATTATTATATAACACCATATTTGGTTATTTGTAGTAACCTTGTAATAGCATTTGTAAATTTAAATTATTTTATAAAATATTTAAAGAAATTTTGCTAATATTGTTACTCAATATTTTAAATAATAAATATCAATATCATTGATTATGAATAATAATGATAATAATAATATTGTTTTAGTAGTAAATAAATAGTATGCTATTAAGTAAAAACTATTTTATTAATATTATTGTGATAAAAAAATAAAATAAATGTATTAATAATAAATATAAAAAGCCTGCAAGCAAGCAAATGTTATTTTTATGCTAATCATTAATACATTTTAATATTAACAATAACATTAATAAGAATTACTGTTAAATGAACGCAATAAATAAATAATTAAATAAACAAACAAGTATCATCTAATATTACTATACTTTCTCACTAGTAGTAGTAACATCACTGTAATAACAAATAAACACTAAATAACAACTAAAATAAAGAAATGATATAAATTTTTTTTTAAAGCAAACTAGATAGCTAATATGACCAGTACCAGCTGCTGCTTTATTTTGTTGGTCTCAGCTTTAAGCTGCTGCTCATTTTGTTTGATGGAGTCTCTGGTCTTCTGATGCTCTCTCTGTTCTTTCTCTACAGACGCTTGAGCCGCCTCCACCTTCCCCTGCATCTCCACCTTTTGCTGGATCAACAACTGCTTCGCTGCCTGCAAGTCCTTCAGCTCCTGCCAGACACACAGAAAAGATTTACTCAGTTATAACAAGCGGGATCTGGATTTAGATTTAAGATTTTTAATTTAGGAATTTCTAATTTCCAATTGTTAAAATAAAACCATAAACAAATTTAATTTAAGCACTTTTAAGGACCTATGTTTGTTTCTAAGTACTTTGAATGTTTGTAATTCAAGTATTTTTAAGTACTTTTGAGAAGTTTGGGAACCCTGCATTCAAAGGTGGACCAAGTAGATTTATTGCATGCACTGGTTGAAAAACTAAATTGCATCTTTTAATAGCAAGTTGCTATGATATGTTAATGTGAATTTCAAAGTGTTTTGGGGTCTAACCTTCTCGTTCTTCTCAGCTAGTGTTTTGAGATCAGCAGACAGTTTGTTTTTGTCCTTCTCCAGAGCACTTTGACTCTCTCTCAGCTCCTCGCATTGAGCTTTCTCCTTCTTCAGCTGCTCCTCTGCTTGTCCCTGCAAAAGACATAAAGACCCAGTCAGATCTTGAAATAGCACTCTCAGAGACTGTGCTGATTAGCAAATCAATAGCATAGCAATAGCATATATGACTGCCTATGTTTCTGCAACCTTCAGAATCTGTGGTTCAAGTGTGATTTCTCAGGCATTTTCTGTTACCTGTTGTTTCTGGAGCTTCTGCAGAGCCTCCACTTGCTGTTTGATCTTCTCGTTTCTCTTGCTCAGATCTTTCTCCATCGCTGTGTGGCCCGTCTTCAGCTCCTGGATCTGGGTTTCGTGAGCCGTGAGCTGGTTCCTGTAGGTCACCAGCTCCTCCTGAGCTAGAACCAGCTTCTCCTCGCAGACCTGCATGGTCAAAAGGAGATTATTATTAGATAGTGATGGTAATGATTTATTAGGATAGTTTGTTTAGTATGAATCAGACCTTGAGATCCTGGCGTACAGCAGAGAGCTCGGACTCTTTGCCGTAGTAATCAGACTGAAGGGCAGCGAGACTCTCTTTGGTGCCGTCGCTTGTTTTCTGCAGCTCTGCACAGCGATTCTTCTCTGAGCTCAGATCTTTTGACAGTGCTGTGATTTGCTCCTTTAGCTTGGCTTCCTCTTCGATCTGAAACACAATTCCAGTTTATTCAAGGACAATGTTTATGTCACCTTCATTTTTTTTGGTAGCCTTCATGGAATCAACAGAAAGTTAGGAAAAGTTCATTCTATGTACATTGTTGTGTTATACTTATGGTCTTTTTGCACAGAGTGGTATGGTTTGATACAGTAACAATGAAAAGCGCTGGACATTTTTACTCTATATTAACAGAATTTTTTCAGCCTCCAAAAATAGGTTATCCTATTTAATGGACCCTGTAATTTTTGTGGCTTCATTGTTGGGATACTCATTTAAAGATGGAAGCAATAACAAATTACATCAAAATATATACAGTTGAAGTAAGAATTATTAGTGCCTCTGAATTATTAGCCCCCCTGTTTATTTTTTCCCCCAATTTATTTTTAACGGAGAGAAGATTATTTCAACACATTTCTAAACATAATAGTTTTAATAACCCATTTCTAATAACTGATTTATTTTATCTATGCCATGATGACAGTACATAATATTTTACTTATATTTTCAAGACACTTCTATACAGCTTAAAGTGTCATTTAAAGGCTAAACTAGGTTCATTAGGTTAACCAGGCAGGTTAGGGTACTTAGGCAAGTTATTGTACAACGATGGATTGTTCTGTAGACTATTGAAAAAATATATAGATTAAAGGAGCTACTAATTTTGACTTTAAAATGGCTATTAAAAAATTTAAAACTGCTTTTATTTTAGCCGAAATAGAACAAATAAGATATAATAAAATTAAATAAGATTAAATATTTAGGAAATATTTTAAAAAAGACAAAAAAATTCAAAGGGGGGCTAATAATTCTGACATCAACTGTATATGATTATCATTCAATATGGAAAAGAATTACCCAGATTGCATTTTTGCCATATTGCCCAGCCCCAAGTATGATGCTCATCTATGTACGTTTCCACTCTCAAAGGTTCCTAAGGGTACTAAAAGGGTGGAAGTGGTGCTACCGGTGTACGAAGAAAGTCACTTGTGTGTGCAACAAAACAAGTATAGAAAATGGCATTTTTAAATACTGTACACAGCTGAAACAAAACACCAAAATAATACAATGAACCCTACTCAAACAAAGCTTGCCTCTTCTTCTGACGAACAGCCACATGCCAAAAAGCAAGAACATGATCTGCTGTGTGTCTCCTATTGTTGTTTTACGGTATCTTTCACGTCGCATCTGAACATGTGGAAAGCATTTGTGTGTGCTTTCATTTTTCATTTCATTTGTGTCTACATTTATATAATGAATTTGAGTGCCAAAAGATGCTATATGTGAATTGCTCAACTCGCTTTCTTTTTTGAGCAAGAATGAAGTTGATTGCAACTCTCTGAGATATCCCACACTTACCAAGTAATAGTAAAATTGGCAGTGAAAATGCAAGCCAGATCAGGGTGAACTTTTTTTTTTTTTACCAAACCTGACTATATTTTACTGTACTGTACTGAACCATACTGTATCTCTCAGTTGAAAAGAAGCATTAAAAGGATAGTCCACACAAAAATCTAAATTCACCCTCATGTTGTTCTGAACTTGTTTAGCTCTCTCTTCATTTTGTTGAACACCAAAGATATTTTGTCAACAGATTTTACCAATATTTTAAAAAACTTTTAATGATTCACGGTCTGGACAAAAAATACATAACTATTTGGTTACCACCATTCTTTATATTATTTTCTATCTTCCATTGTACTGAAAATACAATGAAAGTTAATGGAAACTCTAAATAAAATAAAGTAAAATTAAAAAATAAGTCATTATAAAAAAAACGAACAATAGATGTCAATGGAAATTAGAAATAATTACAAACATTCTGTAAAATATCTTTGTTATGCATTTTTTTATTATTAAAATAATAATATAAAAGAAAAGTATGATTTAAAGTAAGTGAGTTTTTCTTTGTGTTGTTGTAGGTCTCTTTTTGTTGTGGTTCTCTTCTCTCCACTGTCTTTCCGACAGGTTTCATTATAAGCGTGCACAGGTGAGGTGAATGAGTTGATGACATGTGAAAGCTTGCCGGCGTGTTGGTGAAGTCCATTTAAACCTGACCGGAAGATCGTTCAGAGTCCCCTCTCTCCCAGCTTGTTAGTTACAGGTGTCCTATTTAATTTTATTTTATTTTGCTTGCTTTGTGGAGCAGTGCAAAGTTTAGAGAACGTAACAATCTTTTTTTTAAAGAGGACAACACAATGGACATGCCTGCTCTACATCTTTTAGAATTGTAAATATTGAATTTAATGAGGGTACAGACACTGGCGCCACATTTCGGCATCTACTCGCATTGCTTGGCAAGGTATAGAAAGCAATGTTAAGACAGGTACTGTGTGACGCGTCTTTGTTAAAGCCCCCTTTTGTCAATGAAAACTGAAAATGTTTGGTAACCAGCAATCTTCATCAAGTTTTGGAACACGAGTTTATCAATTTTATCTCTTTCAGAACAGGAAATAAACAGTCTATTTGAGTGCCCATTTCATGATACATCAGTTAATAAGAGAAATATGTGTACCTTTTTAGCAAGGGAAGCCTGCAGCTCAGACACCTGTCCCTTCAGTTTCTTCACTTCCTGACTGAAGGAGCCTTGCGTCGTCTTCAGCTCTGCCTGCAGCTGCTGTTCACTCTTTTCTTTCTCCTTCAGTGTATCCTGACACTGCTTCAGTTGAGCGTTCAGTGCAGTGAGCTGAGATTGAAGGCTCTTTTCTGCCTAAAAGATCCAACATAATTGAAAATTATATCCAGATTCGTCTAAAATAGTTACATAATGTCATAAGCAATGCTTTTTTAAATCAATCTTACCTCTATTGATTTCTCCAGCAGACCTTTGACATTGCTGAGCTCTTTAGAAGTGGTCTCTGAGTTCTTCTGAAGCTCTTGCTGTACTTTTTGAAAAACCTTTTCCTAAAAAAAAAAAAAAAAAACAGACAAAGATAGTAATTTAAACCTTTTTGTGCAATATTTGCTTCAAAAGCATACTTGTGCTGTATTACTGCATTTAAGGGAGAGAGTTTTATATCATATCAGCTTCTCTGGCTATTTTATGACAAAACCATTTTATAAATATCACTTTTCAATAACTATAAAAAATTATAACAATAATAAAACATCAACAGCAATAAATCTAAGTCATTTTTAAGGTTTACTTTTGATTGAAATTGTACTATTTTTGAAGGATTCACTTTTAAAAATATTTCCTTTAAAGTCTCTTCAATTAAAAATCGTTGATAACTTTTAAAAAGGCCATTCCAAAATAATAGGTTTATTACTGCATTTATCTTTGTTTTGTAATGCAATAACTTCCATTTAATTTTATACAAACCATGATTTTTGATGTAAGAATCCTGTCATGTGACCCACCTTCTCCTCCAAAGTGGCCTTGCTGCCCTTCTTCTCCTTGTCTAATTGAGTCTGGCTCTCCTTCAGGGCTTTGGAAGCTTTGCTCAGAGCCTCTTTCACTGTTGCCACTTCTTTTACCAGAGTTTCTTTCTCCCCCTGAGTTTTCTGGAGATCTGAACTCAGACCCTGCACCTTCATGTCCAGCTCTGCCTGCTGCTTCTGACCCTCCTGAGACAGTTTATCCAGGCTGGCCTGCAGGGCTCCACGCTCCTGTTCTGCTTTCTCCAGCTTTTGTCTTGTTTCGGTGAGAGCTGAGCTTTTCTTCTTCAGCTCCTCTTGCTGGGTGGAAGCTCTGAAGAATCAAAGAGGAGATTAAACATCATCCATGTGCTCACTAATGCTACACTTGTTTTAAGAAATACACAGTAATTTTTTCCCCCCATTACAACCTTATAACATCCGATCAGCAACTTCTAATTAACAAGAAGTTTTTTTAGAATATATTATACAAATTACATTATAAGCATGTAATTTGGTAAAAATGTAACCTGCTTAATAAAAAAACCTGAGAAATGTATTGAAATGTTAAATTTCAAATGAACCACATAAAATAAACAAGTTGATATAGATATTTCTCCAATAGTGTTTCTTAGGTAACCATTAGAAGAAAGAGAATTTATCTATAATAATTAAATTATATAATAAATATTAACTATAATAATTTAAGTTATGACTGCTTCAGATCTGTAAAACCTTCATATTTAATGTTTAACAAAACAAGAAACTATCAATATTTCTCTGAAAGAGTAAATAATGTGATTTCATGTTGCAAGAGTTTATCTAAACATGTATGTTCATTTAAGTATATCAACGAAATTCAGTCCAAAACGTTTTAATGGGCAATTCTGAAAAACTAATAACAAAAAACCCAATAAATGATCTTTTATGGTTAAAAAAAGACATATTTTTAAAAGGTTTTTAACATTGATCTTTAACAACTGCATTGCTCTTTGCATACCTTGACCTCAAAACAGCTGATTTGCAGCTTATCAGTTGCATAAGATTAGTTTTAAGGATATGTTTATGCAAACTAATCATTACTGTAAATGTTATCTGTAATGTTTATGATCCCTTCAGATAGGATAAGTGATATAATAAAATGGTTCAGATGGATATGTTTGCTGTCTGAAAATGAACAGTTTACAAAATATACTGCTTAACATGGGTAATTATGCAAGAAACCTGAAACACATATTTGGATTTATTAGCAACTGAAACTGATTTGACTATATATCAAATCATATTTTAATATACTGAACAATACTCTATACAATATGTTGCATTTGATAAACTTTCTACATCCTTGCTGAATAAAACTGCTGTGTTTGTTCTTATCGTTTTGTTTATGAATAATTTTTTTTTTTTGTCCTTCCTACATTTAAGTGTTTACATTTAAGTGTCTTGTCTAAAAAGGGGGGATAGGGTGGAATAGTAGTTAAAAAATAATGTTTACATGGATATTGAATTGATCCTCAATATTGTTGATGTAAAAAATATATTGATAAAAAAATATTATTGTCTTTAATAAACAAGAAAACAGTTATGCTAATGTACTTCAAAATATGCCCATGTAGCCAAGAAAAATACAAACAATTAGGTGTTAAACCCTATACAATTTCCCATTTTAACACGTACCCTTGTTTCTCAGAATCTAAAAGTCTGTTCAGCTCTTTGGTCTTCATCTCCAGCTCACTGATCTGCTTCTTAAGCGTCGACTGCTCTTTCTGAGCCTGTTCTCTTCCGGAGCGGAGTTCAGTCAACTCAACCTCGGCTTTCTACATCAGAGATACAGAAAAGACACCAGATTGTAGAAATTCCATTATAACAGCACATATTAATAATACTGTAGTATGAGCTTTTAAAAAATATCTCATTCATTTTTAAAATCATCACTTTTTTGGGGGGTGGGGGGGTTATCTTTTAAGGTTTTTTTTTTGGGGGGGGGGGGGGGGGGGTGATTTTAATAATTTCTTTGTTTTTATTATAATTGCTTTGTCTAGTCTTTTATGCATGTATCCTTGTATGTATCACAAGTTCTACACTCTTTACATCAACTTTTACCAAGTGATGTTCAACGAAGAGAGGATTTTGTCAGCACATTTTTAATTATAATACTTTTAATAACTAATTTCTAATAACTAATTTATTTTGTTTTTGCCACGATGACAGTACATAATTTATTAGCTATTTTTCAAGATTCTAGGATTCAGCTTAAAGTGCAATTTAAAGGATTAACTAGGTTATTACTAGGCCAATTAGGTTAATTAGGCAAGCTATTGGATAACAGTGATTTGTTCTGTAGCCAATCTAAGAAAAAAACGAGGATAAAATATTGACTTTAAAAATGCTTTTAAAAAATTAAAACTGCTTTTATTTCAGCTAAACTATAAGAAATAAAACTTTTTCCAGAAGAAAATATATTATGTGACATACTGTGAAAATGTATTTGCTCTGTAAAACACCACTAGGCAAATATTAGAAAAAGAACAAAAATTTCACACAATTTCAACTGTTAAATTTGTCAGTACAGTCACTTGATTATTGATTTTCAAAATGATGTCCCTGTGATTAGGTAGAAATGCACTGCAGTCTAATAATATTGGCCATTGACATTTTATTTCAGCCAAAAAAAAAAAAAAAGGAATGCATTATAATAAAAAGAATCTTAGAATTACAGGAAATACTTTGATAATTACCTTGCTTTGTTAAACATCATTAGGGAAATACTTTTAACTGTACATTTTGTCAATATAGTCATTTGATTGTTGACGTTCAAAATAAACAACAAGCCTGACACATTTTCTAAATGTTGTCCCCGGTTACGAAGTAGAAATTCAGTGCAGTGCTGCTGACCTTGGTCTGGGTCTGGAGCGTCTCTATCCTCTGTTCTGCAGTCATCAGTTTGTCTCTGCTGTCCTTCAGGCCATTCTCCAGCTGAGAGCACTGCTCCTGCTTCTCCGTCAGCCTGCGGGCCTGCTCCTCCAGCTGAGCCTGCACTTTACTGAGCTCCTGTACAAACACACAAACAAACAAACAAACAACATCTTCTATGAGTTAAACAACAAAACATGACTTTTAGAAAAATACTGGGAGAGAATGATACATACTTGCTGCTTGTCCTGCAATGCATTCTGAGCAGTCTCTAGGTGGCTCTCCAAGTCAGCTCTCTGGGCATTTTTTGCTGCTTCAGCAGACAACAGCATCTCAGTCTTGGCTTTCAACTAAGAATAAAAATATAAAACGTGTGCTTATTAATCGATAACATAAAAAACACCAGACTGGAATAAATCAACTTTTTGAACATTTCAATCTAAAAATGTAAAGAAAGACGAGAGTTAATAAATCTGAAAAGTGCTATTTTAGTATCAATTATGTTTTGTAATTGCTAGTAGTATTATTAATACTTTTAATTTGATACAAATTCTAACACATATTAGGCAATTGTGTTACTAGCACTGTTTTTTTATTTATATTTAGCTACATATTTTATTAAATTATGTCTGTGTGCATAGGTATAAAATATGCTTACATATTTACACATTATGTATGTGTGTATACATATTTTCATACATGTGGGTCTGTTTTATACACATAGATGGCTTATGTGTGT